>NC_134358.1:551600308-551725308 GCF_048569485.1 Anomaloglossus baeobatrachus | reverse complement strand
GTCCTGTGTGGTGTAGTATATAGAGGGTGTGTCCTGTGTGGTGTAGTATATAGAGGAGGTGTCCTGTGTGGTGTAGTATATAGAGGAGGTGTCCTGTGTGGTGTAGTATATAGAGGAGGTGTCCTGTGTGGTGTAGTATATAGAGGAGGTGTCCTGTGTGGTGTAGTATATAGAGGGTGTGTCCTGTGTGGTGTAGTATATAGAGGAGGTGTCCTGTGTGGTGTAGTATATAGAGGAGGTGTCCTGTGTGGTGTAGTATATAGAGGAGGTGTCCTGTGTGGTGTAGTATATAGAGGAGGTGTCCTGTGTGGTGTGGTATATAGAGGATGTGTCCTGTGTGGTGTAGTATATAGAGGGTGTGTCCTGTGTGGTGTAGTATATAGAGGAGGTGTCCTGTGTGGTGTAGTATATAGAGGGTGTGTCCTGTGTGGTGTAGTATATAGAGGTGTCCTGTGTGGTGTAGTATATAGAGGAGGTGTCCTGTGTGGTGTAGTATATAGAGGAGGTGTCCTGTGTGGTGAGTGTAGGGAGCCGCCGCTGCAGAATGTCTCTACTGGGGCTGATGCTATGAGCAGCTAGTATGGTAGTCCCTCCGCAAGTAGAGTATTGCCCCAGCGGGTGAATGGTGCGGGGGCGTCAGAAGGAGTCCAGACAGTATTCAGTGCAACTGGTTTACTCACTGTTCCTTAAGATGTTAGGTGGTTGCCCGAGGCCGGCTGGTTTCACCTCTAGGTCCCCTTCGTCCCAGTGCCAGTCTGGTCTCTCTGGTACCTTCTTCCCCTGGACCTGTCTCTGGTAAGTGGGTCCCCGCGGTATAGAACACTGGGGGTCCCCGTCCGGTGGTTTGTCCACCTCTGTCCGGCTGATGGTAGCGTGAACCCTGTGGGGTTGGAGTCTCTGGTCCTGTCCTCGGTTCTCCCTTTGCTACTGAGTCTTTGGATTTTTAGGGTCAGCAAGGTCCTTGATGGTCCCCTCGCTGTGCTGGTGTTAACAGGTCGGCTCGAAGCTCTTTCCTGTCATAGGGTCCTGTACCCCGTCGGTGCGTAGTTCCGGGGAGTACTCCACCGTACTCTACCAGCAACCACTGCTCCTGGGTACCAGGTCACTGTCAACCTGAGTCAGGACGTTGCTCAGTCACAGCTTTCACCTTCACACCTCTATAGTCTCTGCAGCTCAACAGTCACACACGCTCTGACTACTGTCTTCCAGTGTCCTGACTACTCTCCACAGTCTGTGCCTCCCACCTGGTCAACTAGTGGACTGGAGTGGCTCCACCTCTAGGCGGCCATCCATGGTCTCACCCTAGCTAAGTACCATTGTATGGGGGATTGTTGGGGAAAACTGGGATTACCTGGGTTTTTGTTGGTACCGGCACTGGGGTTCTGGGTACCTAAGGGGGTAGGCCCCGCATCCTTGTGGGGATCAGAACCTTGTAGCACCCTGATGGTCTCAGGGGCACTACAAATGCAGTTATTAAAGCTTGCTTTGCTACTTGCAGCCTACTTTTTTTTGGTAAATTGCATCTAGGTGGGCACCCGAGCATGGTAGTGCTCGCTCATCACTAGTTACGAGTACAGAGCACCCGAGCATGGTAGTGCTCGCTCATCACTAGTTACGAGTACTGAGCACCCGAGCATGGTAGTGCCCGCTCATCACTAGTTACCAGTACTGAGCTCCCGATCATGGTAGTGCCCGCTCATCACTAGTTACGGGTACTGAGCACCTGAGCATGGTAGTGCCCGCTCATCACTAGTTATGAGTACAGAGCACCTGAGCATGGTAGTGCCCACTCATCACTAGTTACGAGTACCGAGCACCCGAGCATGGTAGTGCCCGCTCATCACTAGTTATGAGTACAGAGCACCCGATCATGGTAGTGCCCGCTCATCACTAGTTACGGGTACTGAGCACCTGAGCATGGTAGTGCCCGCTCATCACTAGTTACGAGTACTGAGCACCCGAGCATGGTAGTGCCCGCTCATCACTAGTTACGTGTACTGAGCACCCGAGCATGGTAGTGCCCGCTCATCACTAGTTACCAGTACTGAGCACCCGAGCATGGTAGTGCCCGCTCATCACTAGTTATGAGTACAGAGCACCCGAGCATGGTAGTGCCCGCTCATCACTAGTTACAAGTACAGAGCACCCGAGCATGGTAGTGCCCGCTCATCACTAGTTACCAGTACCGATCACCCGAGCATGGTAGTGCTCACTCATCACTAGTTACGAGTACTGAGCACCCGAGCATGGTAGTGCCCGCTCATCACTAGTTACCAGTACCGAGCACCCGAGCATGGTAGTGCTCACTCATCACTAGGTACGAGTACTGAGCACCTGAGCATGGTAGTGCCCGCTCATCACTAGTTATGAGTACTGAGCACCCGAGCATGGTAGTGCCCACTCATCACTACTTCCTACACCTTCTGGATTTATGTATTTGTGGTCTCATACTATTGTGTCTGCTTATATATCAGTCTCATGAGATGCTGATCTGTCCCTAATGCTTTAAGCTGGGGTCACACATAGCGACAGCGACATCGCTGTTACGTCACCATTTTCTGTGACGTAACAGCGACCTTGTAAGTCGCTGTTATGATCGCTGCTTAGCTGTCAAACACAGCGACGCAGCAGCGATCATAACGTCGCTACATGTGCAGGGAGCCGCGCACACTGAGCGCTGGCTCCTTGCTCTCCTAGCTACAGTACACATCGGGTTAATTAACCCGATGTGTACTGCAGCTACATGTCACAGTGCAGGGAGCCGCGCACACTGAGCGCTGGCTCCTTGCTCTCCTAGCTACAGTACACATCGGGTTAATTAACCCGATGTGTACTGCAGCTACATGTCACAGTGCAGGGAGCCGCGCACACTGCTTAGCGCTGGCTCCTTGCTCTCCTAGCTACAGTACACATAGGGTTAATTACCCGATGTGTACTGCAGCTACATGTGCACAGAGCCGGAGCCGGCACTAGCAGCAAGAGTGGCGGAGGCTGGTAACGAAGGTAAATATCGGGTAACCAGGGAAAGGTCTTCCCTTGGTTACCCGAAGTTTACCTTGGTTACAGCTTACCGCAGCTGCCGGCTCCTGCTCCCTGCTCGCTTCATTACGTCGCTCTCTCGCTGTCACACACAGCAATGTGTGCTTCACAGCGGGAGAGCGACGACGAAAAAATGAAGCTGGACATTCAGCAACGACCGGCGACCTCACAGCAGGGGCCAGCTCGTTGCTGGATGTCACACACAGCGACAGCGATGGGACGTCGCTGCAACGTCACAGAAAATGGTGACGTAGCAGTGACGTCGTTGTCGTCGTCGCTGTGTGTGACACCAGCTTCACACTGAAGCAGAAGATAACTAGAATGTCAGAACATGGAGAGATCATTTCTCATAGATATAGTATATACTGAGGGAATCGTACACGGCTAACGATACTAATTTTTTAAGTTCTCTAGTCTCACATCTAATTTCTAAAACCCAAGCAGAAGATTCAGGAACATTTCTGCTTCGTTGGTCAAATTTCCGGAAAGCAAATAACACAGTAAGCTCCGCACACCATCTGGATTACTGACTTCTGTTGCAAACAGGAAAATGAAAGTCCAGAGCAAGCAAATAATAGGATCATCCTGGTCTTCAAGGGCATGGAAGGTCGACAGAAAAGTAAAACTCTAGAGGACACGTCAACCCAAAGTGGTAACGACTGGTGTCCAGTGACAAGAAGCACAATGAAGTCCTATAACATTAAGGCATGATGTCATGGTCACCACCAGTGATGTCACCGGTGAGCTCAGGACCTGGTGACCAATCACTTCTTCCCTGAGCGGTAACGGGCTTGGAGGACCCATGTATATAGGAGAATGGGACAGAGCTCCTGGATCCTGACAAGGATTAGCATTGAGGACAGGGTTTGTGGAATCTGAGCTATCCAACGTTCTAGTCACCTATATACATTCGCTCTTGTTATAGGGGCCGGTGCACAAAGCGGAGGGAGGTCCAGGGCAAAAATTGGCTCCCCGGTTAGTTCCGGTACAGGTCATGCAGGGATAGGAGGGATGGACCTGGTGGCCACTTTCTTCCACTTCTTCTACACACTCCTTTCCATTCTATAGGTGATAAAGGCAGGTTCAGACTATTGATATGTCCCACCTGCCAAGAACGTCAAGAAGTAAACTCCTTATCACCCCAAAGCCATTGTGGGATATATGTGATCTACGCTTCCTTGCCCGATCTGCTACCAACCCATCCAGGAAGGAAGGCCCTCATGACCCTTTAGCCTGAAAAAAGGCATGGGCAGACCAATATCACCCATGGTCATAGAGGCCATGTAAGCTGGGGTCCTCATTGTCCACCGCAACATTGCATCCTTTATAGTATTTATAGATTCGGCCATTTTTTCCCCATTGGGCTACCCAATCTATGTAGGTTTGGATAGGTATTATAAAGAGCCCTGGCTAGACCACATCACACATGGAAAAAGGGGCCATGTAAGCTGGGGTCCACCTTGTCCACTGGAACATTGCATCCTTCATAGTATTTGGCCATTTTTTCCCCATTGGGTTAACCAATCAATGTAGGGTTGGATAGGTATTGTGAAGAACAGAGCCCTGGCTAGACCACATCACCCATGGTGAAAGGGGCCATGTAAGCTGGGGTCCCCCTTATCCAATGGAATATTGCATCCTTGATAGTATTTATAGATTTGGCTATTTTTTCCCCATTGGGCTACCCAACCTATGTAGGGTTAGATAAGTATTATGAAGAGAGGAGCCCTGGGTAGCCCACATCACCCATGATGAAAGGGGCCATGTAAGTTGGTGTCCCCCTTGTTCTCTGGAACATTGAATCCTTTATAGTATTTATTTATAATATATGGAGGACTATGGGGTGCATTATAATATATGGAGGACTATGGGGTGCATTATAATATATGGAGGATTATGGGGTGCATTATAATATATGGAGGACTATGGGGTGCTGTATAATATATGGAGGACTATGGGGTGCAATATAATACATGGAGGACTATGGGGTGCAGTATAATATATGAAGGACTATGGGGTGCATTATAATATATGGAGGACTATGGGGTGCCGTATAATATATGAAGGACTATGGGGTGCATTATAATATATGGAGGACTATGGGGTGCATTATAATATATGGAGGATTATGGGGTGCATTATAATATATGGAGGACTATGGGGTGCTGTATAATATATGGAGGACTATGGGGTGCTGTATAATATATGGAGGACTATGGGGTGCAGTATAATATATGGAGGACTATGGGGTGCATTATAATATATGGAGGACTATGGGGTGCCGTATAATATATGGAGGACTATGGGGGTGCATTATAATATATGGAGGATTATGGGGTGCAGTATAATATATGGAGGACTATGGGGGTGCATTCTAATATATGGAGGACTATGGGGTGCTGTATAATATATGAAGGACTATGGGGTGCAGTATAATATATGAAGGACTATGGGGTGCATTATAATATATGGAGGACTATGGGGTGAAGTATAATATATGGAGGACTATGGGGGTGCATTCTAATATATGGAGGACTATGGGGTGCTGTATAATATATGAAGGACTATGGGGTGCAGTATAATATATGGAGGACTATGGGGTGCATTATAATATATGGAGGACTATGGGGTGTAGTATAATATATGGAGGACTATGGGGTGCATAATATATGGAGGACTATGGGGTGCATTATAATATATGGAGGACTATGGGGTGCAGTATAATATATGGAGGACTATGGGGTGCAGTATAATATATGGAGGACTATGGGGTGCAATATAATATATGGAGGATTATGGGGTGAATTATAATAATTGGAGGGCTACCTTTTACATGGAGGACTATGGGAGGTGCATTATACTACATGGAAGACTATGGGGGTGCATTCTAATATATGAAGGGTTATGTGGGACCCGTTATACTATAGGGAATACTATGTGGGGCCATTATATAATTTGGAGAGCTATATACGAGGGGGGACATACATAAATGCATGGGATGGGAATGTTTTGTGCTCAGGGAAAGTGGCCGTTTCCCTCAGCACCCAACTTTCCCATGGTCTGATATACATCTTCTCTCAGCACCCAGCTTTTCCATGCTCTGATATCATGGAAAAGCTGGGTACTGAGGGAAAGATGTATATCAGAGCATGAGGAAGATGTGTGCTGAGGACAAGATGGATATCAGAAGATAGGAAAGCTGGATGCTGATAGACGGAGGAATTTCAGATCATGGGAAACCTGGGTACTGAGGGAAAGAGCTACTATCCCGTACCCAGAGTGTCGGCGTAATTATCCCTTACCCTGGGGGTCGGTATACAGTTGGGGGGAGGGAACCCAGGTCCAAACTTTGTACTGGGGCCCATCAAACTCTAGTGACGCCACTTTCTGCTACTATGGCTGGCTTGTACACATCATCTATCGGTAAGTTGGGCGTCTAAGCAATCTTTACCTCCTATCCACAGGTCCGTAGTGTCCATAGGGGCTATCTCTACGCTGTACATTTATAGAATGATGTGCATTAGTATCTCCGCATCTCCAGCCAAGCTGACAGGTCTGTGTGTGATTCACGGTGTGGAGACCCCCAGACAACAACCTGTAAAATTCCCTCTAATAACAGGATCTGTCAATCAGGAGGTGGAGGTGAATGCATTACGTCCTCCAGAGGCCGAAGTGTCAGTGTGAAACCAGCCATCATTCTCGGGAACATTTACGTGTAATCCTCTCCACGGGGTTTTTATTGTGAACTCATCGTCTAAAAAAAAAAAAAAAGAGAGCGAATTTATGGAAAGTGGGAATTAATTGTTTCCTTCTCAAGGTTGGAGGAACTTTATGCATCGGATTTGTAATGTGTGAGTGTTCGGGCAGACGGGTCGGTGGCGTGGATCCATCGAGGCATCCAGTAATGAGTCAGCCAGTCAGCACGACCCGGGTAATACTTCTCGAAGATCTGACGGTAGAAGTAACCTTCCTTTGTCTTGGGCGAGTTAAAGGGAAACTTTTCGGCCGATTTCTCCAGCGTCGAGTCATCAACCTGGAGATAAAGAAACAATGGCCATTCAGTTCTGCAACAATGGATCGAGCCGAGGTTCCATCAGCTCCCACGAATGTAAGAACGGCGCAGCATGACCCAGAAAATAGCTTGTGGCCCTGTGATTAGGAGGGCTGGGAGCTGGACCTGCAGACGTAGCAGAGCTGAGAGGATTATCAATGCATAGGACCATCCTTGTAACTCAATGCGTTGGGAAAAAACTGCAGCAAAAACGCTTGTAAAAAAAAAGTGCATCAAAAATGAGAGAAGACAACTATTTTACGCAGCGTTTTTTTCTCACCAAGAGATGTAGAACTGATGCACAAATGTCTGCTGCAAATTTAGTGCCATAATCTGAACTATTTTCTAATATACTAGTATTAAAAATTCTCTATCCTTCTCATTTGTGTCCTCAGAGAGGAAGGAGACAAACTCTAGTGCTCCCTAAAAGTCAAAAGTGGCCCTTTAACGAGCCTTTTCATATACCAGATCAGAACCTCAATTTCCAGACACGGTGTTTCGGGATGATTGTCCCTCGTCAGTGCAAAGTATGAGGTCTGATCTGGCTTCATGAGAAGCTATAGTGGAGTCTAAAGGCCCCGTCACACGCAGCGTTATCGCTAGTGAGCGTACCCGCCCCCGTCGTTTGTGCGTCACGGGCAAATCGCTGCCCGTGGCGCACAATATCGTTAGGAGCCGTCACACGGACTTACCTGCCTAGCGACGTCGCTGTGGCCGGCGAACCGCCTCCTTTCTAAGGGGGCGGTTTGTGCGGCGTCACTAAGCGGCCGCCCAATAGAAGCGGAGGGGCGGAGATGAGCGGCCGTAACATCCCGCCCACCTCCTTCCTTCCGCATTGCCGGCGGCCGCAGGTAAGGTGATGTTCATCGTTCCTGCGGTGTCACACGTAGCGATGTGTGCTGCCTCGGGAACGACAAACAACCTGCGTCCTCAACAATCAACGATTTTTTGAAAATGAACGAGGCGTCAACGATCAACGATAAGGTGAGTATTTATGATCGCTAACAGTCGTTCGTTGGTGTCACACGCAACGACGTCGCTAACGATGTCGGATGTGCGTCACGAATTCCGTGACCCCAACGACATCTCGTTAGATACATCTTTGCTTGTAACGGGAGAACTTTTCTCCGTGTGGAGACCTGACAAACCAATCTGGCTGCCAGTGAGGAGACTTATAGCTGCAATGCTCCTCTGAGATATATTCAAACTAGAAGGTGGCCCGATTCTACGCATCGGGTATTCTAGAATTTACGTATTGTGTAGTTCATGTATGATTTTTGTTATATATATATATATATATGTTGTTGTGTGTAGTTACCAAGTGTTTGTGTAGGGCGCTGTAGATGTTCTGGGTGTTGTCTGGGTGTGGCGGGGGGTGAGAGCGGTGTTGTTTGTGTGTTGCGTTGTTTGTGGAGCACTGTGTGTCTGTAGCGTTGTGTGTGTGTTGCGCGGTTTGTGTGTGTGTGGTGTGTTTTGGGGGGAGGTATGTTTTGTGCAATGTGTGTGTTGTGCGGTTTGTGCGTATATTTGTGTGTGCAGCGTTGTCTGTGTGTGGGTGTCTGTGTAGGGCAGTTGTTTGTGGTTCCCAGTGTGTATGTGTGGTGTGTTGTGCAGTGCGCGCGCGTGTGTGTGTGTGTGTGTGTGTGTGTTGGGGGGAGGTGTGCACTCCCCATCGTGCTCCATCCCCCATGCTGCGCACCTCCCATCGTGCTCCATCTCCCATCCTGCGCACTCGTAAACGTGCTCCATCCGCCATGCAGCGCACTCCCCATCGTGCTCCATCCCCCATGCTGCGCACTCCCAAACGTGCTCCATCCGCCATGCTGCGCACTCCGAAACGTGCTCCATCCGCCATGCTGCGCACTCCCAAACGTGCTCTATCCGCCATACTCCGCACTCCCCATCGTGCTCCATCCGCCATGCAGCGCACTCCCCATCGTGCTCCATCCCCCATGCTGCGCACTCCCAAACGTGCTCCATCCGCCATGCTGCGCACTCCCCATCGTGCTCCATCTCCCATGCTGCGCACTCCCAAACGTGCTCCATCCGCCATACTGCGCACTCCCAAACGTGCTCCATCCGCCATACTCCGCACTCCCCATCGTGCTGCATCCCCCATGCAGCGCACTCCCCATCGTGCTCCATCCCCTATGCTGCGCACCCCCCATCGTGCTCCATCTCCCATGCTGCGCACTCCCAAACGTGCTGCATCCGCCATGCTGCGCACTCCCAAACGTGGTCCATCCGCCATGCTGCGCACTCCCAAACGTGCTACATCCGCCATGCTGCGCACTCCCAAACGTAATCCATCCCCTATGCTGCGCACTCCCCATCGTGCTGCATCCCCCATGCTGCGCACTCCCAAACGTGCTCCATCCGCCATGCTGCGCACTCCCAAACGTAATCCATCCCCTATGCTGCGCACCCCCCATCGTGCTCCATCTCCCATCCTGCGCACTCCCAAACGTGGTCCATCCGCCATGCTGCGCACTCCCAAACGTGCTCCATCCGCCATGCTGCGTACTCCCAAACGTGCTCCATCCGCCATGCTGCGCACTCCCAAACGTGCTCCATCCGCCATGCTGCGCACTCCCAAACGTGCTCCATCCGCCATGCTGCGCACTCCCAAACGTGCTCCATCCGCCATGCTGCGCACTCCCAAACGTGCTCCATCCGCCATGCTGCGCACTCCCAAACGTGCTCCATCCGCCATGCTGCGCACTCCCAAACATGCTCCATCCGCCATGCTGCGCACTCCCAAACGTGCTCCATCCGCCATGCTGCGCACTTCAAAACGTGCTCCATCCGCCATGCTGCGCACTCCCAAACGTGCTCCATCCGCCATGCTGCGCCAGCATCAGCCTCTCTACCCGCAGCATCAGCCTCTCTCCTCCCAGCATCAGCCTCTCTCCCCGCAGCATCAGCCTCTCTGTCCCCAGCATCAGCCTCTCTGTCCCCAGCATCAGCCTCTCTGTCCCCAGCATCAGCCTCTCTGTCCCAAGCATCAGCCTCTCTGTCCCAAGCATCAGCCTCTCTGTCCCAAGCATCAGCCTCTCTGTCCCCAGCATCAGCCTCTCTGTCCCCAGCATCAGCCTCTCTGTCCCCAGCATCAGCCTCTCTGTCCCTAGCATCAGCCTCTCTGTCCCCAGCATCAGCCTCTCTGTCCCCAGCATCAGCCTCTCTGTCCCCAGCATCAGCCTCTCTGTCCCCAGCATCAGCCTCTCTGTCCCCAGCATCAGCCTCTCTGTCCCCAGCATCAGCCTCTCCATCCCAGCCTTCCCCAGGATCAGCCTCTCTCATCCCAGCATCAGCCTCTCTCATCCCAGCATCAGCCTCTCTGATCCCAGCATCAGCCTCTCTCATCCCAGCATCAGCCTCTCTCATCCCAGCATCAGCCTCTCTCATCCCAGCATCAGCCTCTCTCATCCCAGCATCAGCCTCTCTCATCCCAGCATCAGCCTCTCTGTCCCCAGCATCAGCCTCTCTGTCCCCAGCATCAGCCTCTCTGTCCCCAGCATCAGCCTCTCTCATCCCAGCATCAGCCTCTCTCATCCCAGCATCAGCCTCTCTCATCCCAGCATCAGCCTCCCCATCCCAGCCTTCCCCAGGATCAGCCTCTCTCCTCCCAGCCTCCTCCAGCACGCCATGCTCCTCTGCTGACACTCACAGATCCGATCGCATACACTCACACACACCGACACACACCCGATCGCATACACTCACACACACCGACACACACCCGATCGCATACACTCACACACACACACATTGACTATATTGCACATACGCGCTCATACTCACAACATCCGGAGATACCACATGCTTCTGGCCATGTGATCCTCCGGCAGGTCCTGGAAGGTCACAACAGCACAGTATCTCGATAAGAAGCAAGCGATATCGGCGGATGCTGTGAGTGTGTGGATGCGATGTGTGTGTGAGGTGTTTGTGAGAGTGAGTGTGATCTGATGTGTGTGTATGTGTGTGTGTGTGTGCTGTTATGTGTGTGCGTGTGGATCTTCCGGCGCTGCAGGACCTTGATGTGCTGGTAACTATGCTAGGATGGTTACCAGCGCATCACGTCCCCCACTCGCACGGGAGCCCACACCAGCATACGGCGGCAAGGCCAGCAATGCGAGGGTAAGTGTCGGCTGGGTTGGCGGCGTACGCTGATGTGGGCTCCCGTTGGGGGGGGGGGGGGGTTGTACAGTACTCACCTGGGAGCCGTGACCGTGTCAGTTCGGGGAATGCGCGGGGGCAGAGCTAACATCCATTGCGTGAGGGGGGCGGGGCGGGGCGTGGCCGAGTTGCCAATGCCTGCAGGGTGCCGGGGCGAGAGGCCAATCTGTGGGGGGGGCGGAGCCTGGGCGAGCGGCTGGCCAATCCGTGTGGGGGCGCAGCCTGGGCGAGCGGCCAATCGGTGTGGGGGGGCGGGGCCATGGCGAGCCCAGCGGCCAATCAGCTTTGTGTCACCGTAAGGACACAATGTCACCGGAAGGACACAATTTTGAAGCATGACAGACAGACAGACAGACAGACAGACAGACAGACAGACAGAATAAGGCAATTATATATATAGATTGTCTCTTCAGAAAGGAAGGAGACGAACTCTAGCGCCACCTATTGGAACGTTTGACTTTTAGGCCATGTGCGCACGTTGCGTTTTTTCTTGTGTTTTGGCTGCGTTTTAAACTGCACTGTGTCAATGACAAAATGCATGCGTTTTGCTTTCCCAACAAAGTCTATGAGAAGTCAAAAAATTCCATGCGCACGTTGGGGTTTTTTTAGGCAGCGTTTTGTTTGTCAAATATTTGTCAAAATCGTTACCTAAAAAAAAGCAACGTCACTTCACTGCGATTTGGTTGCATTTTCCACCCATTGAAATTAATGAGATGTGTCAAATCGCAACCAAATTGTTTAGCTGCGTGTTTGCACTGCATGTTTGTTGCGTTCTGCATGCTGTTTTGACAAACAAAACGCAGGTCTTTCGGTCTCTCTCTGTCGGTCTTGGTCTCTCTCTCTGTCGGTCGGTCTCTCTCTGTCGATCGGTCTTGGTCTCTCTCTCTGTTGGTCGGTCTCTCTCTGTCGATCGGCCTCTCTCTCTCTGTCGGTCGGTCTCTCTGTCGGTCGGTCTCTCTCTCTCTGTCGGTCGGTCTCTCTCTCTGTCGGTCGGTCTCAATCTCTCTCTCTCTGTCAATCTATCTCGTTGCTCCCCAGCCTAAAAATATCAGCCAGCAGCCGCCCAGAATTGCCACATACATTAAATGCCACAGTCCCGGGACCTTAACCGGCTCTTCCCGAATTGCCCTGGTGCCGCGGCAATCAGGGTAATAAGGAGTTAATGGCAGCCCATAGCTGCCATTAAGTCCTAGGTAATCATCGCAGGCGTCTATGAGACACCCTCCATGATTAATCTGTAAGTGAAATAAACACAAACACCAAAAAATCCTTTATTTGGATTAAAAGACAAAAAAAACACCCTCTTTCACCACTTTATTAACTCCCCAAACACCCCTCCAGGTCCGGCAAAATCCACACGAGGTCCCACAACGCTTTCAGCTCTGCTACATCGGAAGCTGACAGCGAGCGGCCACAGAGCACGACTGCTCTCTGTGAGCTCCACGCAGCAACTGAAGTGAATCGCGCTATCAGCGATGACGTCATTCAGGTTACCCGCGGCCACAGCTGGAGTCCTCCACCTGTGACAGCAAGTCGCCCAAGTGACTGAAGTGAGCCGCACGATCAGCGGTGCCCTCACTCAGGTGATTTGTGCTCGCAGGTGAGTTCTTCACCTGTGACCGCAAATCTGGCTGCGACACAGAGACAGAGCCGTGCGATGAAGTCACTGCTGTGGACCCCTGCCTGTGTCCTGGCACTGACCTCAGAAGTTCATCCGAATTCATTCTCATTGCGCAACTCTGTCTCTGTCAGCGGCCAGTGATGCTCTACGCTGCTGCTATGACAGAACAGGGATGTAGCAGAGCGGAATTGCCGTGAGGCTGCACTGTCTAAAATGCATCCAAAACACATTCGAAACGCATGCGGTTTGGATGCATTTTTTTGTCAAACCCGGTGTTTACAGTTGTCAAAGTCCGCCAGAAGGGGAATTTTTTTTGTCAAATCCAGAATGCAGTGTGCGGACATACCCTTAGGATTGCTACTTCCAATAGGTGGCGCTAGAGTTCGTCTCCTTCCTCCCTGAAGAGACAATTTGAATATACCCCAGAGCAGCATTGCAGCTATAAGACCCCTCACCACTGACCGCCAGATTGGTTTGTCAGTCTCCGCAAGGAGAAAAGTCCTCCCCTTAGATTATCCTTCCCACTAACCCTAACTGGTTTTCTATTTATTTTTTCCCATTTCCTTGTTTATTATGACGCTTCGTTTGAGAATCCCAGGGCATGCTTGGATACTCTGTCACTGGTGCAGCCTCTGACCCCTCCATGAAACAAAGCGCCATCAGTGATGCTGGACTCATCCCTGCGCGCGGTGCACCGTGCGATGTACACAATGACAGTGCACTCTCTTGCCGTCTCTGATCAGGAGTAACGAGCCAGCCCTGTAAGTGACGTCGCTTGTCTCTGCACGACGAGTATTTTGACACAGCTCAGTTCCCGGTTGTTTGCTGCTGATCTGATCCAATAATAGAGAGTAAGCTGTCAGTGTGCACATCGCACAGTGCGCACAGACAAGCCCAACCCCTGAAACAAGTGTCACTGATGACGCTTTGTTTCAGAAAGGGGGCAAAGGCTACAGCAGTGACCGTCACCTCTGCCCTCTGATAGAAAATCAGTTAAAGAGTGTAGTTAGGGAGGAAGACAGAGTTTTTAATGCAAGTACTGTATATTAGTAAACAGTTTAGATTACTGCACTAAAGAGGGATCTAAAATGAAAATTACTTTGCCTTCGGAGCACTCCTTTAACGAGTGCACATACCCTTATAGTAGTTTAATTCTTGCATACAGGAGCAGTATTATAGTAGTTATATTCTTGTATTACATAGGAGCAGTATTATAGTAGTTATATTCTTGTACATAGGAGCAGTATTATAGTAGTTATATTCTTGTACATAGCAGTATTATACACCGTGTGCAGAATTATTAGGCAAATTGTATTTTAGAGGACTCTTTTATTATTGATCAACAACTATGTTCTTAATCAACCCAGAAGACTCATAAATATTCTACATAGGGGGCAGTATTATTTATAGTAGTTATATTCTTGTACATAGAGGGCAGTATTATAGTAGTTATATTCTTGTACATAGGAGCAGTATTATTTATAGTAGTTATATTCTTGTACATAGCAGTATTATACACAGTGTGCAGAATTATTAGGCAAATTGTATTTTAGAGGACTCTTTTATTATTGATCAACAACTATGTTCTTAATCAACCCAGAAGACTCATAAATATTCTACATAGGGGGCAGTATTATTTATAGTAGTTATATTCTTGTACATAGAGGGCAGTATTATAGTAGTTATATTCTTGTACATAGGGGGCAGTATTATTTATAGTAGTTATATTCTTGTACATAGAGGGCAGTATTATAGTAGTTATATTCTTGTACATAGGAGCAGTATTATAGTAGTTATATTCTTGTACATAGGAGCAGTATTATAGTAGTTATATTCTTGTACATAGAGGGCAGTATTATAGTAGTTATATTCTTGTACATAGTAGTATTATAGTAGTTATATTCTTGTACATAGCAGTATTATAGTAGTTATATTCTTGTACATAGCAGTATTATACACAGTGTGCAGAATTATTAGGCAAATTGTATTTTAGAGGACTTTTTTATTATTGATCAACAACTATGTTCTTAATCAACCCAGAAGACTCATAAATATCAAAGCTTAATATTTTTGGCAGTTGGAGGTTTTTTTTAGATTTGGCTATCTTAGGAGGATATCTGTTTGTGCAGGTAACTATTACTGTGCAGAATTATTAGGCAACTTAATAAAAACCAAATCTATTCCCATCTCACTTGTTTATTGTCACCAGGTAAACCAATATAACTGCACAAAATTTAGAAATAAACATTACTGACATGCAACAACAAAACCCCCCAAAAATTAGTGCCCAATATAGCCCCCTTTCTTTCTGATGACACTCAGCAGCCGACCATCCATAGATTCTGTCATTGCTTGACCTGTTTACGATCCACATTGCGTGCAGCAGCCACCACAGCCTCCAGACACTGCTCCCAGAGGTGACTGTTTTCCCTCCCTATAGATCTCACATTTTATGAGGGACCACAGGTTCTCTATGGGGTTCAGATCAGGAGAACAAGGGGGCCATGTCATTATTTTTTCATCTTTTAGACCTTTACTGGCCAGCCACGCTGTGGAGTAGTTGGATGCATGTGATAGAGCATTGTCCTGCATGAAAATCATGTTTTTCTTGAACGATAGCGACTTCTTCCTGTACACTGCTTGAAGAAGTTGTCTTCCAGAAACTGGCAGTAGGTCTGGGAGTTGAGCTTCACTCCATCCTCAACCCGAAAAGGTCCCACAAGTTCCTCTTTGCTGATCCCAGCCCATACCAGTACCCACCTCCACCTTGCTGGAGTCGGAGTGGAGCTCTCTGCCCTTTACTGATCCAGCCTCTGGCCCATCCATCTGGCCCATCAAGAGTCACTCTCATTTCATCAGTCCATAAAACCTTTGAAGAATCAGTCTTAAGATGTTTCTTGGCCCAGTCTTGAGGTTTTATCTTATGTTTCTTGCTCAGAGGTGGTGGTTTTCAGCCTTTCTTACCTTGGCCATGTCCCTGAGTATGGCACACCTTGTGCTTTTTGATGCTCCAGTAACGTTGCGGCTCTGAAATATGGCCAAACTGGTGGCAAATGGCATCTTGGCGGCTTCACGCTTGATTTTCCCCAATTCATGGGCAGTTATTTTGCGCCTTTTTTTCCCCAGCACGCTTCTTGCGACCCTGTTGGCTATTTGCCATGAAACGCTTGATTATTCAGTGATCGCGCTTCAACAGTTTGGCAATTTCAAGACTGCTGCATCCCTCTGCAAGACTCTCACAATTCTGTACTTTTCAGAGCCCGTCAAATCTCTCTTCTGACCCATTTTGCCAAAGGAAAGGAAGTTGCCTAATAATTAAGCACCCCTTATATAGGGTGTTGATGTCATTACACCTCACCCCTCCTCATTACAGAGGCACATCACCCGATTTACTTCATTGGTAGTTGGCTCTCAGCCTATACAGCTTGGAGTAGGACGACATGTATAACAAGCATCATGTGATCAAAATACTCATCTGCCTAATAATTCTGCACACGGTGTAGTAGTTATATTCAACAGGTTTTTTTCTCACGTAAGATATCTATGATGAAGGTATCTTTATAAAGATGTAACAATATTATTATCTATAACACAACCCCTTATTAACATTCCGTTCCCCCAGAAGTAACTTATGATGAGACATATGTTGGTAAGACATACACTACGATCTGGAATAGTAAAGTGTTTATACAGGTAACCAGAGATTTTGTATTTGAAAGACAGATTATTTTGGGTGCTGTTGATGTGTGGGACGTTCGCCTCTGAGTCACTGTGTGAATTATGCACAAATGACAGTGGTTACTATAATATTTAATGTAAGCCTAAAAAAACTAGTGACAAAAAACAAAACAGTACAACACCTCCCCCTGGTGGATGAATGGGGAAATACACCTCAGAAATACAAGTATTCAAAATGTACAGAATATGCACTGCTCACAGTGAACAGCTGCAGTACCCGTCACAGCCACAACCCAATGAATGGCGCTGTCACTGGGTGAACATTTAGTAGACAGCTAACCTGAGGGGTATTGGGAGTCAGACACCCTCTCATTCAATATTGATGGCTTAGATGAAGGATAGACCACCAATATTAAAGTAGCATGGAACAAAAGTGCAGCAGCCTGACCTTCTTGTGAGACAGTAGATAGATGTTTAAGGTCACTTGTCTGTACACAATTGGAAGGGGGAAGGGGTTGTAACAGTGTGTTAGTTGGTCTCCATAAACTGTAATGTTATCTGGCCTACAGTAGGATTCATTGTCCTGCATCTGGTGGGGGGCTCCTGCATCTGGTGGGGGAATGTGCATCTGGTGGGGATGCTCCTGCATCTGGTGAGGGTGCTCCTGCATCTAGTGGGGGGCTCCTGCATCTGATGGGGGGCGCCTGCATCTGGTGGGGGAGCTCCTGCATCTGGTGGGGGGGTGCCTGCATCTGGTGGGGGTGCTCCTGCATCTGGTGGGGGGGGCTCCTGCATCTGGTGGGGGGGCTACTGCATCTGGTGGGGGGCGCCTGCATCTGATGGGGGGGCGCCTGCATCTGGTGGGGGGGCGCCTGCATCTGGTGGGGGGGCTCCTGCATCTGATGGGGGGGCTCCTGCATCTGATGGGGGGCGCCTGCATCTGATGGGGGGCGCCTGCATCTGATGGGGGGCGCCTGCATCTGGTGGGGGGGCGCCTGCATCTGGTGGGGGGGGTCCTGCATCTGGTGGGGGGGCTCCTGCATCTGGTGGGGGGGCTCCTGCATCTGGTGGGGTGATGTGCAACTTTGTTCCTCTCTGCAGGGGGCTTCCCTGTTACACAATCCTACAGACGTGTCATGTTACTCATTTTTGTGCTGTGCTGGATGTCATGTGCTGTGCTTCATGACACAGGGGGCGGCACTGTCAGCTCAAATACACTACAGTGTGCTGCTAAGCAGGGACGCCACCAGGAATTTCAGGGTCAGGGCCACATACTGGCAAAGCTTTTTGGGCCCCCTTGAGACTCTGCCAAGGCTCGACCCCAGCTGCTCCTTTACACTTCAATCCTTCCACAGTTCCATCGCCCACTATTGGAAAAACTTCACTTCTGCACCGCATCCTCATCCAGTCCCCATCAAACACCATCACACACTATCCCCCCATGCACACTGGCCCACTGTATAATATACCTACATAGTCTGCCCCATGTATAATATCCCACACACAGTGCTCCTCTGTATAATATCCCCCACACACACTGCCCTTGTGTATAATATCCCTCCACACATTCTGCCCCTCTTATGGAGTAAATATAACACAGGTAATGAGATGAAACAATGCAAAAGATAAAATGCAATAAGAAACTGAAGATTTTTTTTTATACCCTCAAATAACTTTTAAGGTGTGGCTCTACAGCCAGGTATTGTGTTTTTTGGGATTATATTATTTATCTGCGGACGCTGACTTGTTTATATACTTTTTGTGCATTCTATTATCAGTGCCCTGTTACTTCATTGGGGAGGAGTACAGGATTATTCAATCATGTTTTAACCTTTCTTTTGGTCAGCCTTATATCGTTTGTATCAATAAAGAAGGGAATTTTGTTACTTACCGTAAATTCCTTTTCTTCTAGCTCTAATTGGGAGACCCAGACAATTGGGTGTATAGCTACTGCCTCCGGAGGCCACACAAAGTATTACACTTAAAAGTGTAAGGCCCCTCCCCTACTGCCTATACACCCCCCGTGGGATCACGGGCTCCTCAGTTTTAGTGCAAAAGCAAGAAGGAGGAAAGCCAATAAACTGGTTTAAGTAAATTCAATCCGAAGGAATATCGGAGAACTGAAACCATTCAACCTGAACAACATGTGTATACAAAAAAACAGGGGCGGGTGCTGGGTCTCCCAATTAGAGCTAGAAGAAAAGGAATTTACGGTAAGTAAACAAAATTCCCTTCTTCTTTGTCGCTCTATTGGGAGACCCAGACAATTGGGATGTCCAAAAGCAGTCCCTGGGTGGGTAAAATAATACCTCATGATAGGGCCGTAAAAACGACCCTTTTCTACAGGTGGGCAATCGCCGCCTGAAGGACTTGTCTACCTAGGCTGGCGTCCGCCGAAGCATAGGTATGCACCTGATAATGCTTGGTAAAAGTGTGCAGACTCGACCAGGTAGCCGCCTGGCACACCTGCTGAGCCGTGGCCTGGTGCCGTAATGCCCAGGACGCACCCACGGCTCTGGTAGAATGGGCTCTCAGCCCTGAGGGAACCGGAAGCCCCGCAGAACGGTAGGCTTCAAGAATTGGTTCCTTGATCCACCGAGCCAGGGTGGATTTGGAAGCTTGCGACCCTTTACGCTGGCCAGCGACAAGGACAAAGAGTGCATCCGAGCGGCGCAGAGGAGCCGTGCGGGAAATGTAGATTCTGAGTGCTCTCACCAGATCCAACATATGCAAATCTTTTTCACATTGATGAACTGGACGAGGACACAAAGAAGGTAAGGAGATATCCTGATTGAGATGAAAGGGGGATACCACCTTAGGGAGAAACTCCGGAATCGGGCGCAGAACCACCTTATCCTGGTGAAACACCAGGAAGGGAGATTTGCATGACAGCGCTGCTAGCTCGGACACTCTCCGAAGAGACGTGACCGCTACTAGAAAAGCCACTTTCTGAGAAAGGCGAGACAGGGAAACATCCCTCAAAGGCTCGAAAGGCGGCTTCTGAAGAGCAATTAGAACCCTGTTCAGATCCCAGGGCTCTAACGGTCGCTTGTAAGGAGGGACGATATGACAAACTCCTTGCAGGAACGTGCGTACCTGAGGAAGTCGTGCTAGGCGCTTCTGAAAAAATACAGAAAGCGCCGAAACTTGTCCCTTAAGGGAGCCGAGCGACAGACCTTTTTCCAACCCGGATTGCAGGAAGGAAAGAAAAGTAGGCAATGCAAATGGCCAGGGGGAAACTTCCTGAGCAGAACACCAAGCTAAGAATATCTTCCACGTCCTGTGGTAGATCTTGGCAGAGGTTGGTTTCCTAGCCTGTCTCATGGTGGCAATGACCTCATGAGAAAAACCTGAAGACGCTAGGATCCAGGACTCAATGGCCACACAGTCAGGCTCAGGGCCGTAGAATTCTGATGGAAAAACGGCCCTTGAGACAGCAAGTCTGGCCGGTCTGGTAGTGCCCACGGTTGTCCTACCGTGAGATGCCACAGATCCGGGTACCACGACCTCCTTGGCCAGTCTGGAGCGACGAGGATGGCGCGGCGGCAGTCGGACCTGATCTTGCGTAGCACTCTGGGCAACAGCGCCAGAGGTGGGAACACATAAGGCAGCCGAAACTGCGACCAATCTTGAACTAAGGCGTCCGCCGCCAGAGCTCTGAGATCGTGAGACCGTGCCATGAAGGCCGGGACCTTGTTGTTGTGCCGGGACGCCATTAGGTCGACGTCCGGCATCCCCCAGCGGCGACAGATTTCCTGAAACACGTCCGGGTGAAGAGACCATTCCCCTGCGTCCATACCCTGGCGACTGAGGAAGTCTGCTTCCCAGTTTTCTACGCCCGGGATGTGAACTGCGGATATGGTGGATGCCGTGTCTTCCACCCACGTCAGAATCCGCCGGACTTCCTGGAAGGCTTGCCGACTGCGTGTCCCTCCTTGGTGGTTGATGTATGCCACCGCTGTGGAGTTGTCCGACTGAATTCGGATCTGCTTGCCTTCCAGCCACTGCTGGAAGGCTTGTAGGGCAAGATACACTGCTCTGATTTCCAGAACATTGATCTGAAGGGTGGACTCTTGCTGAGTCCACGTACCTTGAGCCCTGTGGTGGAGAAAAACTGCTCCCCACCCTGATAGACTCGCGTCCGTTGTGACCACCGCCCAGGATGGGGGTAGGAAAGATTTTACTATTGACAATGAGGTGGGAAGAAGCCACCACTGAAGAGAATCCTTGGCCGTCTGAGAAAGGGAGACGCTCCTGTCTAGGGACGTCGACTTCCCGTCCCATTGGCGGAGAATATCCCATTGTAGTGGACGCAGATGAAACTGCGCGAAAGGGACTGCCTCCATTGCTGCTACCATCTTCCCCAAGAAGTGCATGAGGCGTCTCAAGGGGTGCGACTGGCCCTGAAGGAGAGATTGCACCCCTATCTGTATTGAACGCTGTTTGTCCAGCGGAAGCATCACTATCGCTGAGCGAGTATGAAACTCCATGCCAAGGTATGTTATCGATTGGGTCGGGGTGAGATTTGACTTTGAAAAGTTGATGATCCACCCGAAACTCTGGAGTGTCTCCAGCGCCACGTTCAGGCTGTGTTGGCATGCCTCTTGAGAGGGTGCCTTGACAAGTAGATCGTCCAAGTAAGGGATCACGGAGTGACCCTGAGAGTGCAGGACTGCTAGTACTGCTGCCATGACCTTGGTGAAGACCCTTGGGGCTGTCGCCAGACCGAAAGGCAGGGCTACGAACTGAAGGTGTTCGTCTCCTATAACGAAGCGTAGAAAACGCTGGTGCTCTGGAGCAATCGGCACGTGGAGATAAGCATCTTTGATGTCTATTGATGCTAGGAAATCTCCTTGAGACATTGAGGCGATGACGGAACGGAGGGATTCCATTCGGAACCGCCTGGTTTTCACATGCTTGTTGAGCAGTTTTAGGTCCAGAACAGGACGGAAAGACCCGTCCTTTTTTGGCACCACAAACAAATTGGAGTAAAAACCGTGACCTTGCTCCTGAAGAGGAACAGGGATCACCACTCCTTCTGCCTTTAAAGAGCACACCGCCTGCAGAAGAGCATCGGCTCGGTCGGGAGGCGGAGAAGTTCTGAAGAATCGAGTTGGAGGACGAGAACTGAACTCTATCCTGTACCCGTGAGACAGAATGTCTCTCACCCAATGGTCTTTGACCTGTGGCAGCCAAATGTCGCAAAAGCGGGAGAGCCTGCCACCGACCGAGGATGCGGAGAGAGGAGGCCGAAAGTCATGAGGAAGCCGCCTTGGTAGCGGTTCCTCCGGCTGCTTTCTTCGGGCGTGACTGAGCCCGCCAAGAATCTGAGCTCCTCTGATCCTTCTGAGTCCTTTTGGACGAGGAGAATTGGGACCTGCCCGAGCCTCGAAAGGACCGGAACCTCGACTGTCCCCTCCTCTGTTGGGGTTTATTTGGTCTGGGCTGAGGTAAGGATGAATCCTTACCCTTGGACTGTTTAATGATTTCATCCAATCTCTCACCAAACAGTCTGTCACCAGAAAATGGCAAACTGGTTAAGCACTTCTTGGAAGCAGAATCTGCCTTCCATTCCCTTAACCACAAGGCTCTGCGTAAAACCACGGAGTTGGCGGACGCCACTGCCGTACGGCTCGTAGAGTCCAGGACAGCATTAATAGCGTAAGACGCAAATGCAGACATTTGAGAGGTTAAGGACGCTACTTGCGGAACAGATGTGCGTGTGACAGTGTCAACCTGCGCAAGAGCAGCTGAAATAGCTTGGAGTGCCCATACAGCTGCGAATGCTGGAGCAAACGACGCGCCGATAGCTTCATAGATGGATTTCAACCAGAGTTCCATCTGTCTGTCAGTGGCATCTTTAAGTGAAGCCCCATCTTCCACTGCAACTATGGATCTAGCCGCAAGCCTGGAGATTGGGGGATCCACCTTTGGACACTGGGTCCAGCTCTTGACCACATCAGGGGGAAAGGGATAACGTGTATCCTTAAGACGTTTGGAGAAACGCTTATCCGGATAAGCGTGGTGTTTCTGGACTGATTCTCTAAAGTCAGAGTGGTCCAGAAAAGTACTCAATTTACGCTTGGGATACCTGAAATGGAATTTCTCCTGCTGTGAAGCTGACTCCTCCACTGGAGGAGCTAGGGGAGAAATATCCAACATTTTATTGATGGACGCTATGAGATCATTCACTATTGTGTCACCATCTGGTGTATCCAGATTGAGAGCGGTCTCAGGATCAGAATCCTGATCAGCTATCTCTGCCTCATCATATAGAGAGTCCTCTTGCTGGGACCCTGACCAGTGTGATGAAGTCGAGGGTCGCTCATAGCGAGCTCGCTTAGGCTGTCTGGGACTGTCGTCCGTGTCAGAGCCATCACCCCGGGATGCATGGGACCCCCCCGGAGCACGGATTTGTTCCAAATGAGGGGGGCCAGGGAACATTGAATCAACAGTGCCCATGGTCTGAGGTACCGGTCTGGACTGCAAAGTCTCAAGGATTTTAGTCATAGTCACAGACAATCTATCAGCAAAAACTGCAAACTCCGTCCCTGTCACCTGGACAGTGTTCACAGGTGGTTCTCCTTGGGCCACCTCTAGCAGAGACCCCGGCTGAGCAAGTGCTACAGGGGCCGAACATTGCACACAATGGGGGTCAGTGGCACCAGCCGGTAGAACAGCCTCACATGCGGTACAGGTAGCATAGAAAGCCTGTGCCTTGGCCCCCTTGCTTTTTGCGGACGACATGCTGTTGTCTAGCAATCTAGGAGGGTATATAGCCAAGAATAGCGACCGTACAGGGCAATGTATAGAATACAAGCATATACAAATGAACACTTCGGCACAAGAGGTGTCAGCACCCGAGGTGCCGCTTACCGCCCGCTCCAAGCGGGTGTGTGGTCGCCAGAATCCCGTGTCTGGGTCTCCCAGAGCTTGTCTCCCTTCTCCACTGAGACATGCAAACAGGAATGGCTGCCGGCGTCCTGTGAAGAGGGGCGGGCCGTGGGCGTGCCCCAGACAAAGTGCGGGAAACTGGCGTCCCACTGTGCCCAGTGAGGGGGGTTGGAGTATGCTAAGCAGACTCCAGCCCTCGGCGCTGACGTTCTGAACAGCGTCCCGCCCTTCCCCTGACTGGCAGGCCTGGGGGCGGGAACGAAACGGAACTAGGCCGCAAAAGCCGGGGACTCGATTTATAAGCGCGGCCGCCGTATAAGCGCGGCCAGCGCGGAAGTCCCTGGCGCACCACAAGTCCCAGCCGCGCCGCAGCGCTGTCGCCGTAAAAACCGCCATCAGCGGCCGGCGCGGTAGTTCCTAACACATAAACTCACTCAGCAAGCTGCAGTGAGTATAGCACAAGCGCGCCGCGCTGCTGCCCCCGGCGCACTAACACACCCAGCAATGCTGGTGTGTGTGTGCGCGATTTGCACGGGGACACAGAGTACCTTAATGTAGCAGGGCCCTGTCCCTGACGATACTCAGCTCCATGTCCAGCAGATTCCCATGGCTGTGGACGGAGCACGGTCTCCTGTGCCTGGAGACCGATAGGATCCCACTTCACCCAGAGCCCTAAGGGGATGGGGAAGGAAAGCAGCATGTGGGCTCCAGCCTCCGTACCCGCAATGGGTACCTCAACCTTAACAAACACCTCCGACAAAAGTGGGGTGAGAAGGGAGCATGCTGGGGGCCCTAGTATGGGCCCTCTTTTCTTCCATCCGACAAAGTCAGCAGCTGCTGCTGACTAAACAGTGGAGCTATGCGTGGATGTTAGCCTCCCTCGCACAAAGCATGAAAACTGAGGAGCCCGTGATCCCACGGGGGGTGTATAGGCAGTAGGGGAGGGGCCTTACACTTTTAAGTGTAATACTTTGTGTGGCCTCCGGAGGCAGTAGCTATACACCCAATTGTCTGGGTCTCCCAATAGAGCGACAAAGAAAACCAATTTTATATATAAGTATATATATACCCCTTTTGGTATATATGTCCATATCCTGGTATATATGTCCCCTTTCTGGGACTCTCCTGGTATATATATCCCATCCTGCTTTACTTGTCCTCTTCCTGGTTTATATGTCCTCCTCCTGGTATATATATCCACCTTCTGGCATATGTGTCCACATCCTGGTTTATTTCTCCCCATTCTGATAGACATATAATATAATATAATATAATATAATATAATATATATATATATATATATATCCCTCTTCTGGGCCCATCCTGGTATATATTTGTCCCCATTCTAGTATATATGTCCCCCTAATGGTATATATGTCCCCATTCTGGGACCGTCCTGGTATATATGTCATTCTCCTGGTAAATATGTCCCCTTCCTGGGCCCCCCTAGTATAACTGTCCCCCTCCTAAACACCTGTTAGTGTATATATGTCCCCCTCCTGGTATATACAGTATGTTGTCTCCTGGTGTATATATCCCCTCCTGGTGTATATAAGTCCCCTTCCTGGTATAGATGTCCCTCTCCTAAGCACCTCCAGGAAGGGGTCAGATATACTAGGAGGGGCCCAGGAGGGGACTTGGATACCAGGAGGCTACATGGTATAGATGTAGCCTCCTGGTATCAATGTCCCCTCCTGGGCCCCTCCTAGTATATTTGACCCCTTCCTGGTACATATTTTCCCCTCCTAGTATATATGTCCCCTTCCTTGGCTCTACCTGTTATAGATGTCCCCCTCTTGGGATAAATGTCCCCCTCCTGGGTTCTTCCTGGTATTTATGTTCCCCTCCTGGTATATATGTTTCCTCCTGGTATATATGTCCTCCTCCTGGGCTCTTCCTGGCATATGTATCCCCCTTCTGGTATACATGTTTCCATCCTGGTAAATATGTCTTCATTCTGCCTCTAACGCAATGTATTTCAGCTCGATGTGTGCCCTTGGACGCACATCCAGCTGAAGCAGGGTCGCCTTTGCGAGCGTTCCACCCATCTTCAGCTTCTCTTTCCCCTCCACACCTGCTTACCTTTCCCCTCCACGGCTTTGCCACCTCTGAGGCTGTGCCTTGCCTGCAGCAGTGTGATTAGGTTGCAGCATGATTACCTCATCACACTGCTGCACGCTGGGCCGTGGGATGACGCACCCTGCTATGCCCCTCTGACCCTGGCTCCACCAAATGGCTAATTTGCATGAAAATTAGCCATGTGGTAGTAAGCGGGCACTCAGCTCAAGTGGCTGGCCCCCTCTGCTGCGGCCATACTACAGGCTGCAGCTGTAATTGGGGCCTGGCCCGGGGCTTAATAAAGTGAAGAATCTGGGCTCGGGTTGGGGCCCCCTCTTCACCGGGCCCCATAAACTAGTAAGACCAGTAATGCCCTGATGGCAGCCCTGCTGCTAAGGGAGAGGTGTCACAGCTGCAGGATTCTAACAAGTGAATACTGTCAGTCTGCACCAATCAATGATGCTGCATAGAGGGGTGGGCGGAGGAAGGGGTGAATATACTTGAGGCATTTACATGCACTTGACTAGTCTGCAAAAACTATACATTTTCAAGGTCTTATAGCAAAACAATGGGGCAACTTCCAGGAACTAAAGTTACATATCCAGAAAGGGCGGCATAAGCCGTATTTCAGGATACTGTTAGTATGAAACCCAAAAATTACCTGACAGACTCCCTTTAAGGGGATCCCCCCTATACTTTTTGGACTCATTTTTATTGACCTCAATAGACACTGCGGCTAAGCTGCAGTCGCTCATTTAGCAGCCAGCGCTGAAGACACAGCAGGTATCACCCAGATGTAGCAGAGCTCTGGCTGTGTTGGTCTCGGCTTCCTATGTGCACATAGGGGAGGCCATGCAGGCATAGTCCCCCCCAAGAGCTTCCTATCCTATCTCAGACCCCTGTACCTGCTGCTCTATATGGTCCTGCAAAAAGGAAAACCAGGACTTCTTTATGGAGCTCAGTCCATCGCTGAACGCCTCCTTGGGTCTCCACAGAATGTCTTTGGGGATGAGGTCGGAGCCCTCGAAGGCTTCTCGCAGCAGGAATTTCTCCACTCCATTCTGTGTAGAATAATGAACTATGATCAGAATTTGTCAATATTCGAGGGTAACGAGTACAAAGTACATGAGGAAGCATAATACCGCACCTTAGGCACCCGCATCTCGGGGGGCAGAGAGAGGTAGTATGCCGTAAAGCGGTGATCCAGGAAAGGCACGCGGAGTTCAAGGCTATAACAAAGGAAAAAGAATAATACAAATAATGTGTAATGTGCTGCATAATAGTAATGTGCTGTATAATAGTAACGTGCTGCATAATAGTAATGTGCTGTATAATAGTAACGTGCTGCATAATAGTAATGTGCTGCATAATAGTAATGTGCTGCATAATAGTAATGTGCTGCATAATATTAATGTGCTGCATAATAGTAATGTGCTGCATAATAGTAATGTGCTGCATAATACTAATGTGCTGTATAATAGCAATATGCTGCATAATAGTAATGTGCTGTATAATAGTAATGTGCTGTATAATACTAATGTGCTGTATAATAGCAATATGCTGCATAATAGTAATGTGTTGTATAATAGTAATGTGCTGTATAATACTAATGTGCTGTATAATAGTAATGTGCTGTATAATACTAATGTGCTGTATAATAGCAATATGCTGCATAATAGTAATGTGCTGTATAAGAGTAATGTGCTGTATAATACTAATGTGCTGTATAATAGTAATGTGCTGTATAATAGTAATGTGCTGTATAATAGTAACGTGCTGTATAATACTAATGTGCTGCATAATACTAATGTGCTGCATAATACTAACGTGCTGTATAATACTAATCTGCTGTATAATACTAATGTGCTGTATAATAGTAACGTGCTGCATAATACTAATGTGCTGCATAATACTAATCTGCTGTAAAATACTAATATGCTGTATAATAGTAACGTGCTGCATAATAGTGACGTGCTTCATAATAGTAATGTGCTGCATAATAGTAATGTGCTGTATAATACTAATGTGCTGCATAATAGTAACGTGCTGTATAATACTAATCTGCTGTATAATAGTAATGTGATGTATAATAGTAATGTGATGCATAATACTAATGTGCTGTATAATACTAATGTGCTGCATAATACTAATGTGCTGCATAATACTAATGTGCTGCATAATACTAATGTGCTGCATAATACTAATGTGCTGCATAATACTAATGTGCTGTATAATACTAATGTGCTGTATAATACTAATCTGCTGTATAATACTAATATGCTGTATAATAGTAACGTGCTGCATAATAGTAACGTGCTGCATAATAGTAATGTGCTGTATAATAGTAACGTGCTGTATAATACTAATCTGCTGTATAATAGTAATGTGCTGTATAATAGTAATGTGCTGCATAATACTAATGTGCTGTATAATACTAATGTGCTGCATAATACTAATGTGCTGTATAATACTAATCTGCTGTATAATAGTAACGTGCTGCATAATAGTAACGTGCTTCATAATAGTAACGTGCTGTATAATAGTAATGTGCTGTATAATAGTAATGTGCTACATAATAACAGTGTTCTGCATAATAGTAATGTGCAGCATAATAGTAATGTGCAGCATAATAGTAATGTGCTGCATAATAGTAATGTGCTGCATAATAGCAGTATTCTGCATAATAGTAATGTGCTGTATAATAGTAATGTGCTGCATAATAGTAATGTGTAGCAAAATAGTAATGTGTAGCAAAATAGTAATGTGCAGCAAAATAGTAATGTGCTGCGTAATACTAATGTGCTGCACAATAGTAATGTGCTGCATAATAGTAATGTGCTACATAATAACAGTATTCTGCATAATAGTAATGTGCTGCATAATAGTAATGTGCTGCATAATAACAGTATTCTGCATAATGGTAATGTGCTGCATAATAGTAATGTGCTGCATAATAGTAATGTGCTACATAATAGTAATGTGCTGCATAATAGTAATGTGCTGCATAATAGTAATGTGCTACATAATAGTAATGTGCTGCATAATAGTAATGTGCTGCATAATAGTAACGTGCTACATAATAGTAATGTGCTGCATAATAGTAATGTGCTGCATAATAGTAATGTGCTACATAATAGTAATGTGCTGTATAATAGTAATGTGCTGCATAATAGTAATGTGCTGCATAATAGTAATGTGCTGCATAATAGTAATGTGCTGCACAATAGTAATGTGCTGCACAATAGTAATGTGCTGCACAATAGTAATGTGCTGCATAATAGTAATGTGCTGCATAATAGTAATGTGCTGCATAATAGTAATGTGCTGCATAATAGTAATGTGCTGCATAATAGTAATGTGCTGCATAATAGTAATGTGCTGTATAATAGTAATGTGCTGCATAATACTAATGTGCTGCATAATAGTAATGTGCTGCAGACACAGGTTTCCCTCCTTCAGGCCTGAAACACACATCCGTGAAAAATCACGTACGTGTGTAACGGGCCGTTTTTCAGGTCCGTGATCCATGTTTGTGTCCGTTTTTATGGTATGTGTGGCCTGCGTGTGTATCCCGTATGCTAGCCATATGTGCGTGTGAAATGTCTGTGTGTGCGTGTGAAACTTAACTGACATTTGTTTGTGTTTTCCGTGAGAAATGTTGCGCGTTTGATGCAAAATGTCGTATATAAATGTCGGCTGACAGCAGACACAGTTGTGCGATGAGAATGAACTCGGGTGAACTTCACCCGACTTCATTGTCATCCCGCGGCTCTGTCTGTGTGCCGCGTACTGATTAGCGGTCACCTGTGAAGGATTCATCGGTGACCGCTAATCCCCCGAGTGTCTGAAGTTAGCAGCCCTCTCTCATACTCACCGATCCCCGATCTCCGGCACGGCGTTCACACTGCTCCGGCGGCTTTTAATATTTTGAACAAGCCGGCCGCTCAATAATCAATCTCGTATTCCCTGCTTTCCCCGCCCACCGGTGCCTATGATTGGTTGCAGTGAGTCACGCCCCCACGCTGAGTGACAGGTGTCTCACTACACCCAATCACTGCAGCCGGTGGGCGTGTTTATACTGTGCACTGAAATAAATAATTAAATAATTTAAAAAAAACGGCGTGCGGTCCCCCCCAATTTTAATACAAGCCAGATAAAGCCATACGGCTGAAGGCTGGTATTCTCAGGATGGGGAGCTCCACGTTATGGGGAGCCCCCCAGCCTAAAAATATCAGTCAGCAGCTGCCCAGAATTGCCGCATACATTAGATGCGACTGTTCTGGGACAGTACCCGGGTCTTCCCGATTTGCCCTGGTGCGTTGGCAATCGGGGTAATAAGGAGTTAATGGCAGCCCATAGCTGCCAATAAGTCCTAGATTAATCATGTCAGGCGTCTCCCCGAGATACCTTCCATGATTAATCTGTAAATTACAGTAAATAAACACACACACCCGAAAAATCATTTATTAGAAATAAAAAACACTAAGAAATTCCCTGGTTCACCAATTTAATAAGCCCAAAAAAGCCCTCAATGTCCGGAGTAATCCAGGATAGTCCAGCGTCGCTTCCAGCTCTGCTGCATGGAGGTGACCGGAGCTGCAGAAGAACACCGCCGCTCCTGTCACCTCCACGCAGCAACTGAGGTGAGTAGCACGATCAGCTGTATACAGCGTTGTCCGCGAGTAACCTCAGTGACAGCTCAGCTGATCGTGCGGCTCTCTTCATTTGCTGCGTGGAGGTGACAGGAGCGGCGGTGTCTTCTGCTGCTCCGGTCACCTTCATGCAGCAGAGCTGGAAGCGACGCTGGACCATCCTGGATTACGCCGGACATAGAGGGCTTTTTCGGGCTGATTAAATTGGTGAACCAGGGAATGTGTTTGTGTTTTTTATTTCTAATAAAGGATTTTTTTCGTTGTGTGTGTTTATTTACTGTAACTTACAGATTAATCATGGAAGGTATCTCGTGGAGACGCCTGACATGATTAATCTAGGACTTATTAGCAGCTATGGGCTGCCAATAACTCCTTATTACCCCGATTTGCCAACGCACCAGGGCAAATCGGGAAGAGCCGGGTACTGTCCCAGTACAGTCGCATCTAATGTATGCGGCCATTCTGGGCGGCTGCTGACTGATATTGTTAGGCTGGGGGGCTCCCCAAAACGTGGATCTCCCCATCCTGAGAATACCAGCCTTCAGCCGTATGGCTTTATCTGGCTGGTATTAAAATTGGGGGGGGCCGCACGCCGATTGTTTTAATTATTTATTTATTTCTATACTCCATAGTGACACGCCCACCAGATGCTGTGATTGGGTGCAGTGAGACACCTGTCACTCAGCGTGGGGGCGTGTCTCACTGCAACCAATCATAGGCGCCGGTGGGCGGGGAAAGCAGGGAATACGAGATTGTTTAATGAGCGGCCGGCTTTTTTAAATTAGAAAAAGCCGCCGGAGCAGTGTGAATGCCGTGCAGCGCCGCGCCGGGGATCGGTGAGTATATGAGAGAGGGGGGGACACTTCAGTCACTCGGGGGATTAGCGGTCACCGGTGAATCCTTCACAGGTGACCGCTAATCAGTACACGGCACAGACAGAGCCGCAGCATGACAATGAAGTCGGGTGAAGTTCACCCGAGTTCATTCTCATCCCGCTACTCTGTCTTCCGACATGTAGTAACGACATTTTGCATCACACACGGAAATTTCTCACGGACAACATAACCACACATCCGTGCAAGGAACGTTTTATTTGGACTCCCATAGGCTAACATTATGTCCGTGTGTGCGTGCTCCGTCCCAAAAACGAACATGCTTCCGTGCCAAACGGAGCAAAAAACGTGGGACGCACACGGAAGATCAAATAACACGCACGTGTGCCTTTAAACATAAAAAACATATGTGCACGTTTGGTCGTATCTCCGGTATGTACGGAAACAGACCAAACACGCACGGTTTAAACGGATGTGTGTTGCAGGCCTCAGATAGAGACACTTGCAGTCTGCATTGTGAAGCACAGGTTTAATGCGCCACCTGCTGGTGAATGTACAGAACTACAAGGCTGTGAGCATTTTTTGATTCTTATATGTGATCTGTGGTCAGCGGTGCATTTACAGGGAATGTTTCATCAATGGTTATTTATTTTGTATCCTAGTAGTGGGTAGGACCCTCCCTATCAGAGAACGAGGGTCTTACAACCTCTGAGCAGAAGACAGCTAAAGGAGAGTCAGGTATCCTGGGGCTCTGGTATGTTTTTTAGGTCCAATAAACTTCCAGGGACATCACATTTTTAATGTGGCCGGAAGATTATTGATATCATTTGGTTTTATTAACAATTTTGCACCATTTGGCCTTTACAGGTTGTTTCCCTGCAGAATGAGTTAACTGAGGAGCAGATGGTGAGCTCCTTCTGATAAAAGTTTGTAGATCTTTATCTGTATTTTTCAGGACTGATTTATGGCCCCAGAGTTATAAACTCTCCATTATATTAAGCTCTTATCATCACGGGTGTGTCACTGGTGACTGACAGTCATGTGGTGTTCGGCAATAGAAGATCATTGCGTTTGGCTGCGCAAAATACTCCCTGACTTTCTATTATCCCTGCTGTTAGTATTTAGTGTACTAGGTATCTCCTCTGCTGTGTTTTCACCCTTTTCCCTTTAGGACCCTGAGGAGCTCCTCTTCCCTTCAGCTGCTAATCATCTGTATTTCCCCTTAGGTGTAAATACTCTAATTTTCCCTGGACTTGTGCTGGTGATATTCAGTTCCTTCACAAGCTCTGGATGCAAGCAGGTGGCTTGCACTCATCTGTAGAACTATTGCTGCTCTTTGCTGAACTTCTTCCTGAGGCATCTGGAGACAAGTTGTTGATGTGCTCCCCCTATGTTTGTGCTCCCTGTGTCTTCCCTAGTGTTTAGTGGGGTTGACGAAGAGCTCATCCCATCTAGGGCACAGCTCTAGGGTCATCCTAGGGTCAGGTATCCTGCTCGGCACAAAGGTGCGGAACCTATCAAGGGTGGTGAGGGACCCCAGGGGCCAGCGGTAGGTTTGGTCAGGGCTCACTATCTCCCACTCTCTGGATGCAGAGTTTCCTTTCCCTTTTGCCATTCGCTGTGTACTCTTCTGTACCTAGTGTGACAGCTCCATGAAGGATTATCAGTTGACTCATTCTACATCCAAAAGATGCAAAATTTTTAATGAAACCTAAATGCAAAAATTCCTTTTGGCCCAACATACATGCATTAGAAAAATTGCTTCCAAAAGTGTGGTCTTGTGATGCTCACCCATGCGCAGCGGTCGTCCGGTCAGCACGAAGAGCGTCGAACAAGTAGAGCTCTCGCAGTAAGCGCTCACTGTCTTCTGCCGCCTCTTCCTCAGAAGGGGCCTGTGAAAAGATTGTCAGTACATGTAGTAACTAATGCCAGGTCTTGATGCATTAAGTAAAGTGTCTGCAGCGCTCGCCACCCCTCCGCCTATACACACAGTATAGGAGCGGCTGCCGCTGTCTCACTGAGGGTGCAGGCGACGTTTTTAGGACAACTTGCAAAATAAAAAAATAAATAAATAAAAAATTGCCATAATAAAAAATTATTTAAAAAAAACTGTACATATAATGACATTTTTCCTGCCCAAGAAGGGGAAACTAATCACCTTGTGGAAGTAGATGTAGCCCTGGGTGAGCTCGTCCGAGCCCTCGCCGGAAAATATCACCACGCTGTTCGTCTTTTTTCTTATGTATTTGGAAATCAAATACATTCCTGAAAAATACAAACAATTTTCTTTAATTATAATTATTATTTGTATGTTTTATTATAATAATTATTATTATTAATATAATAATAAAGAGAATTTTGTTTACTTACCGTAAATTCTTTTTCTTATAGTTCCGTATTGGGAGACCCAGACCATGGGTGTATAGCTTCTGCCTCCGGAGGACACACAAAGTACTACACTCTAGCCAGTTTAGTGCAAAAGCTGAAGGAGAATAGCCACCCACAAGTAAAAACAGAGCAAGAGCCGGAACAACCGGAGACTCTGTCCACGACAACAGCCGGTGATAACACGCGGAACAAGAAACTGCCAACAGGCAACAGGGAGGGTGCTGGGTCTCCTAATACGGAACTATAAGAAAAAGAATTTACGGTAAGTAAACAAAATTCTCTTTTTCTTTATCGTTCCTATGGGAGACCCAGACATTGGGACGTCTCAAAGCAGTCCATGGGTGGGAATAAACAGAAAACCTGAGAAGTAGGCGGAGCCTAACTTCACAAATGGGCGACAGCCGCCTGAAGGATGCGTCTGCCCAAGCTCGCATCTGCCGAAGCATGAGCATGCACTTGGCAGTGCTTTGAAAAGGTATGCAGGCTAGTCCAAGTGGCAGCCTGACAGACTTGCTGAGCCGTAGCCTGGTGCCTGAAAGCCCAAGAGGCACCGACAGCTCTGGTAGAGTGTGCCTTGATCCCCAGCGGGAGAGGCACCTGAGAACACTGGTAGGCATCCGAAATGGTCGACCTAATCCAACGGGCTAAGGTCGGCTTAGAAGCAGAGAGGCCCTTACGCTGACCTGCGGTTAGCACAAAAAGAGAGGAGCACCGCCTAAGAGCAGCGGTGCGAGACACATAGATCTGGAGTGCCCGCACCAGATCCAGAGTATGCAACGCTTTTTCAAAGCGATGAACAGGAGCCGGACAAAAGGAAGGTAGGGAAATGTCCTGGTTAAGGTGGAAAGGAGAAACCACCTTAGGGAGAAAGTCCGGAGTCGGACGGAGAACCACCTTGTCTTGATGAAAAACCAAAAAAGGTGACTCCGAAGAGAGCGCAGCCAAATCAGAGACTCTCCTGAGGGAAGTTATGGCCACTAGAAAGACCACTTTCTGTGAAAGACGAAACAAAGAAACCTCCCTAAGAGGCTCAAAGGGGGGTTTCTGCAAAACCGTGAGAACCAAATTGAGTTCCCAGGGATCCAAGGGCCGCCGGTAAGGCGGAATGATGTGAGACGCACCTTGCATGAAGGTGCGGACCTGAGCCAGCCGGGCGATACGCCGCTGGAACAGCACTGACAGAGCCGAGACTTGTCCCTTGAGAGAGTTGAGGGACAGTCCCAGCTGCAGACCGGACTGTAGAAAAGACAGAAGGGTCGGCAAGGAAAAAGGCCAAGGAGAATGGCCGGAAGAGCGACACCAGGACAGGAAAATTTTCCAAGTCCTGTGATAGATCTTGACGGAGGAAGACTTACGGGCCCGAGTCATAGTGGAGATGACTTCAGGGGGGATACCAGAAGCCGTCAAGATCCAGGACTCAAGAGCCACGCCGTCAATCTGAGAGCCGCAGAATTCTGGCGGAAAAACGGACCTTGTGAGAGAAGGTCTGGACGGTCCGGAAGATGCCACGGCACCTCTACGGACAGATGGAGCAGGTCTGGGTACCAAGCTCGCCTGGGCCAGTCCGGAGCAATGAGGATGACTCGACTGCCCTCCATTCTGATCTTGCGCAGAACTCTGGGCAAGAGAGCTAGAGGGCGAAACACGTAGGACAGACGAAACTGGGACCAGTCTTGAACCAGAGCGTCCGCGGCGAAGGCCTGAGGATCGTGGGAGCGAGCCACGTAAACCGGAACCTTGTTGTTGTGACGGGATGCCATTAGGTCCACTTCCGGAGTGCCCCACTTGCGGCAGATTGACTGAAACACTGCCGGATGCAGGGACCACTCGCCACTGTCCACGGTTTGACGGCTGAGATAATCTGCTTCCCAGTTTTCCACGCCTGGGATGTGGACTGCGGATATGGTGGACTTGGAGTCCTCAGTCCATTGAAGGATGCGTTGTACCTCCAACATTGCCAGGCGGCTGCGTGTCCCGCCTTGGTGATTGATGTAGGCAACCGCTGTCGCGTTGTCTGACTGGACTCGGATGTGCTTGCCCACCAACAGGTGGTGAAAAGCTAGGAGAGCCAGAAGCACGGCTCTGGTTTCCAGCACATTGATCGAGAGGGCTGACTCGGACGGAGTCCAAGTGCCCTGCGCTCGGTGGTGGAGACATACCGCTCCCCAGCCGGATAGACTGGCATCCGTGGTGAGGATCACCCAGGACGGGGCCAGGAAGGAGCGCCCCTGAGACAGAGAGAGGGGCCGAAGCCACCACTGAAGAGAGCTCCTGGTCTGTGGCGACAGAGCCACTAACCTGTGCAAGGAGGAAGGCCGCTTGTCCCAACAGCGGAGAATGTCCAGCTGCAGTGGACGCAGATGGAACTGGGCAAAGGGAACAGCCTCCATTGACGCCACCATCTGACCCAGCACCTGCATCAGGTGCCTGATGGAATAACGGCGGGACCTCAGCAGAGAGCGCACCGCCAGTTGGAGGGACTGCTGTTTGATTGAGGGCAACTTCACAAGTGCCGGCAGAGTCTCGAACTGCATCCCTAGGTACGTGAGCCTCTGGGTCGGAGTCAGAGTGGATTTGGGCAGATTGACAAGCCACCCGAATTGGGCTAGAGTGGCGAGAGTGAGCGAGACACTCCGCTGACAGTCTGCGCTGGATGAAGCCTTGACTAGAAGGTCGTCCAGGTAAGGAATCACTGCCAACCCCTGGAGGTGCAGAACCGCAACCACTGCTGCCATGACCTTGGTGAATACCTGATGGGGCCGTGGCTAACCCGAAGGGGAGAGCCACGAATTGGAAATGTTCCTCTCCGATTGCAAAACGTAGCCAACGCTGGTGTGAAACTGCAATTGGCACATGCAGATAGGCATCTCTGATGTCGATGGATGCCAGGAAATCCCCTTGGGTCATTGAGGCAATGACTGACCGCAGAGACTCCATGCGAAAATGCCGCACCTGAACATGCTTGTTGAGAAGCTTGAGATCCAGGATGGGCCGGAAGGAACCGTGCTTTTTGGGAACTAGGAAGAGATTTGAGTAGAAACCTCTGAACCGTTCCCGGGTGGGAACCGGTACAATTACTCCGTTGGCCTGCAAGGATGCCACGGCCTGAGAGAAGGCGGCAGCCTTGGAGCAGGGGGGAGTTGACAGAAAAAATCTGTTTGGCGGGCTGGAAGAGAATTCTATCCTGTAGCCGTGGGAGATGACATCCCGCACCCACTGATCGGAGACGTGTTGAAACCAAGCGTCGCCAAAGTGGGAGAGCCTGCCACCGACTAAGGACGTTGCTGGAGCGGGCAGATAGTCACGAGGAGGCTGCCTTAGCGGCAGCAGCTCCTGCGGTCTTCTGTGGACGCGCTTTTGTGCGCCAGTTGGATTTTTGGTCCTTGGCTGAGTTAGTGGACGAGGCCGAGGGCTTAGAGGACGACCAGTTGGAGGAACGAAAGGAACGAAACCTCGACTGATTCCTACCCTGGACAGGTTTCCTGGTTTTGGTTTGTGGCATGGAAGTGCTCTTCCCGCCAGTAGCTTCCTTAATAATTTCATCCAGCTGTTCACCGAACAGCCTGGACCCAGCAAAAGGGAGTCCAGCAAGGTACTTCTTTGAGGAAGCATCTGCCTTCCACTCTCGAAGCCACAAGATCCTGCGGATAGCGAGGTAATTAGCCGAAGCCACCGCAGTGCGGTGAGAAGCCTCCAGCATGGCAGACATGGCATAGGATGAAAAAGCTGAAGCTTGGGAAGTTAAGGTAACCAGTTCGGGCATAGATTCCCTGGCGAGGGAATGCATCTCCTCTAGAGAAGCAGAGATGGCTTTGAGAGCCCACACTGCTGCAAAAGTTGGGGAGAACGAGGCCCCTGCCGCCTCATATACAGATTTGGCCAGAAGGTCAACCTGGCGGTCAGTGGAATCCTTAAGAGAGGTGCCATCAGCCACTGATACAACGGTCCGGGCTGAGAGTCTAGACACCGGAGGGGGTCTACCTTTGGTGAATGAGCCCACTCCTTGACCACCTCAGGCGGAAAGGGAAAACGGTCATCACAACCGCGCTTTGGGAAGCGTTTGTCAGGACAGGCCCTGGGCTTGGTCACAGCGGCCTGAAAACTGGAGTGGTTAAAGAACACACTCTTTGTCCTCTTAGGCGAGGTAAACTGGTGCTTTTCTGCCAGAGAGGGTTGCTCCTCTGATACTGGCGGATTGAGATCCAGTACAGAATTAATGGATGCAATCAAATCACTAACATCTGAGTCACTTTCGGACAGATCAATGGGGCACATGGAGTTAGCCTCCGAGCCCCCTGTAAAGGCATCCTCCTCGTCCTGAGAGTCAGCTTCTGAAACAGAGCCGCGGGACGAGGAGGGAGAGGGAACCCTGTGTCTCTTCTTAGAAGGACGGGGTCTGGGACCAGATGATGAATCCTCTGTGATCTCCGGTCCTGAGAGAGCCCTAGCAGGAGACGCACCCTGTGAAGGGGGCTGATGCATGTTCAGCAAAGTCCGGGACAGCTGTCCCATGGAGTCGGCAAAAGACTGGGAGATAGACCTAGATAAGGATTCTACCCAAGCCGGGGGTTCAGCCACAGGAGCCGGAGCAGCCGGAGAGACCCCTGGGGGTGCGATTCCAGGCTGAGGCATCGTCAGGTTAGAGCAGGCATCACAATGTGGATATGTGCTTGGTTCAGGCAGCAGGAGCTTACATGCAGTGCATACTGAATACAGCTTTGGAGCCTTGCTCCTCGTGTGAGACATGCTGCTGAAGTGGGGGCTCTGCCAGAATTACCCCCATAGAGTATATACAGAAGGTCCACAACCGGAGGTTGTGGCTTACCAGACCGCTGGAGCGGTGTTGTGTGCCCTCCAGATCCCGAAGCCCGGACCCCGAAGTACCTCAGCAGGGATGCTGCAGACCAGTGCTGATCGCAGTGAAAAACGCTGAGAAAATGGCCGCCGGAGCGAAGAGAGGGGGCGGGACTCACTCTGAGAGCGGGATCTGGAGGGCTATAGAGACTTACAGGGGAGGAGACATGTACCCAGTGAGGAGTGTCCCTCCCCTGTGCAGAACGGCCGCTGGGCGGAGCCGCGCTGTCCCTCTGCATGAATGACATGCGAGGGCAGTGAAACCGAAAGTAGGCCTGAGGCGAAGCCGGGGCCTAAATTTGAGCGGTGCGGCCGGCGCGCAGGCACCATCGGCGCGGTTCTCAGGCGACAGCCAGAGAACCCGCCAGAAATGTCATAAAACTCACTCAGCACACTCTCCCACAACAATAAAGTACAGGGACCCCCAATATATAAACGTCTCAGGTACTTAGCTTGCTGAGACGCAGGGTTCCAAGTCCCTGGGGGCGAGTGCTCCGGTCCAGCAGGATCCTGAAGGGCTGCGGATGGAGACCGGTCTCCTGCCAAGCATGGAGAACCGTGCTGGCTCCCACTTCAAGCCAGAGCCCAGGAGGGATGGTGAAGGAGCGCGGCATGTAAGGCTCCAGCCTTGGAATCAACCTTAACAGCACCGCCGACACAGTGGGGTGAGAAGGGACATGCCGGGGGTCCAGGCTTGGACCCGCTTTTCTTCAAACTCTTTCCAAAAATGAAAAATCAGATGAGAATGCATGTGTGGATGTATGCCTACTGAACACAAAGCGATAAACTGGCTAGATCTGGTTTTCCAGGGGGTGTATAAGCTCAGAGGGAGGAGCTACACTTTTGAGTGTAGTACTTTGTGTGTCCTCCGGAGGCAGAAGCTATACACCCAATGTCTGGGTCTCCCATAGGAACGATAAAGAAAATTATTATTATTATTATTGATATTATTTGTGCAAATCTATATGTAGTTCTGCAGCAGCTGGAGAGTTGCAGCCTGCTGACCCCAGCTGTGACCTTTAATATATAGGGGTCTGGGCAATTCTCAGTCAGTATGGACCCTACAATCACTGCCTCCAGGGAAGAAAATGCCGCCATATGGGGCACCGTCAGGGAGCATGCACGCAATACTGTCATGTGCGCAGTGCCGCACTTCCATCTGCCAGACCATGCAACTCCTAAAAGGTTGCAGTAGCTGGGAGCCTAAATAACGGCATCAAATTATCCATTTTTTTTCCAATACTCCCATTATTTAATTTCAGAAAATGGCATTATTTTTTTAAATGACACTTTTTCACAACAGTTTAGAGAAAAATATAGAATAAAGGACAAAATCAAACTCAGAAAATGATGGCAAAAACATCAATTTTGCCAAACCACACTATTTCTGCGCTGGTTTATGATCTGCTTCTGTTGGAGCACTGTATGGCAGTATTATTTTGGAACATTGCTGTATTTATTTTAACACTGGGAGAGAGTAGGATATAAATTTTAGGGGTCACTTTGACTAAATAGGTGGACTATGGGGCCCGGTATTATTCTAGTTACTCCCCACACTTAAAATAAAAAAAAAAATTTTATTTATTTTATTCACTTTTTCATTTTTTTTTCCTATGTTGGCAGCAAAAATCTCAATTATTTTATATATGTAGATAGCATGATTTTTAAAAATGTGCATTTTATTGCATGAAATAAGTATTTGATACAATAGAAAAAATATTTGGTAGAAACCTTTGTTTGCAGTTACAGAGGTCGGACGTTTCTGGTAGTTCTTGACCAGGTTTGCACACACTGCAGCAGGGGTTTTGGCAACTCTTTCAGGTCTCTCCTCCATACAGATCTTCTCCAGATCTCTCAGGTCACTCCTCCATACAGATCTTCTCCAGATCTCTCAGGTCTCTCCTCCATACAGATCTTCTCCAGATCTCTCAGGTCACTCCTCCATACAGATCTTCTCCAGATCTTTCAGGTCTCTCCTCCATACAGATCTTCTCCAGATCTCTCAGGTCACTCCTCCATACAGATCTTCTCCAGATCTTTCAGGTCACTCCTCCATACAGATCTTCTCCAGATCTCTCAGGTCACTCCTCCAAACAGATCTTCTCCAGATCTTTCAGGTCACTCCTCCATACAGATCTTCTCCAGATATTTCAGGTCACTCCTCCATACAGATCTTCTCCAGATCTTTCAGGTCACTCCTCCATATAGATCCTCTCCAGATATTTCAGGTCACTGCTCCATACAGATCTTCTCCAGATCTCTCAGGTCACTCCTCCATACAGATCTTCTCCAGATCTTTCAGGTTTCGGGTCTGTCGCCGGGCAACATTGAATTTCAAATCCTCCAAAGATTTTCTATTGGCTTCAGGTCTGGAAACTGGCTAGGCCACTCCAGGACCTTGAAATGCTACTTACGGAGCAGATCCCTGGTTGCCCTAGCTGTGTCTTCCAGGACATTGTCATGCTGGAAGTAGTGACGCCGTAGTGTGTTTCTAATGGTAATCTTTGAGACTGTGGTCATTGACCAGGTACTCCCGTGTATTTCAGGGCTGATTCCTGACCTTTCTCAGAATCATTCTTACCCCATGAGACGAGATCTTGCATGGTGCCCCAGACCGAGTAAGATTGACAGTCATCTTGTGTTTCTTCCCTCTTCTAATAATTGTGTCAACAGTTGTTGCCTTCTCACCAAGCTGCTTGCCAATTGTCCTGCCGCCCATCCCAGCCTTGTGCAGGACTACAATTTTGTCACTGGTGTCCTTAGACAGCTCTTTGGTGGTGGCCATGATGGAGAGGTTGGAGTGTGATTGAGTGTGTGGTCAGGTGTCTTTTATACAGGTAACGGGTTCATATAGGTGCAATTAATACAGAGTAGGAGCTTCTTAATAAAAAATAACAGGTCTGTGAGAGCAGAAATCTCAAAATCTATTCTGTCTGTCTCAGTTGAAGTTACCTATGACAAAAATTACAGACTTCTCCATTTTTGTAGGTGGGAAAACTGCAAAATCGGCAGAAGATCAAATACTTATTTCCCAAAGGTAATAAAAAAATAATATATATATATATATATATATATATAATAAAAAAGAACTATATAATAAAAAAATATATATGATTATAAATGTATGTATGTATATAAAAAAATATTATATATAAAAATATTTTTTTTATTACACATATATATATATATATATATATATATATATATATTTTTATTATTATATTCTTTTATTATATATTTTTTTTTATAAAAATATATATATAGATATTAGTAAAAAAAAAAAAAAAAAGTTTAAAGAAAAAATAAAAGAAGACCTGTTTCCTCCGGGGTATGCTATGTTCTCTCTCATCACTCGGGGGATCTCAGAACAGGAGAATGATATTTTTAGTTTTTAAGTCTGAAATCAAAAAAGATGTTTGGAAGCGAAAGGTTAAAAAAGAGTTTCGCTCACAAGAAGAAAAAAATGTTTATATTTAGTGATCAAAGAAAGGAGACGAGGGGCACGAACCTACAGGTAAGGGGTCAGTTTTTATCTGAGGGTAGAAGGGAAGTAGCTTTTTTTTGTAGAAGAAAAAAAAAAAAATCAGTTAATTTTTTTAAGTTAAGTTTTAGTGTTGAACCACTTTGATGAATAATGTTAAGAAATTGCTTAAAGTAAATGTCCATTATTTTTTATTCTTTTTAATTTTTTATCAATGTAGATTTTAATAAAATCCCGTTTGCTGCCGGCAGCCACAACTAGAGGGAATTCCTATTGAGCTCAATGATAAAATTGAGCTCCCTCTAGTGGTGGCTACCTGGAGCCACAGAGTATGTGTGTGAGTGCGCCCATTGTGTGCCACATACGGTGCGTGTATGTCTGACTCTAAGCAATGGAGACTATTTCTTACCTACAGACGCCCTCACTGTTGTGATGTCATAGGTCTCCAGAGTGAAGATGACCTCATCCACCGCCTGTACCCCTTCCTCAGCACTAAAAATTATTTCATGATGCTCACTACCAATATGATTGGCGACCTGGAAGGGTGATAGAGAAGGTATCAGTATGTATCATATGGCATATATCTAGTAGACGTAATGTGACACATCTACATTGATTGACATAGCTGACCGCCAATCCAAAATCATGTGCAATTACACAGACAAGCAAAAGGGTAACAATGTTTTGCATGCTACTCAATGCCCATTGCCCAGCGTCATCATCAGCGGTGACGTGCGTACCTGTGGCCGAGTTTAGGGTCAGTGTGCATGCTCACTAGACCAATCTGAAGCCGGGATGCGTACACCCAGCTTCATAGTGCGCTTGACTGGAAGTGCCGGAACTTCTGATTATGTGCACTGATCCTAAACTCGGACACAGGTACGTGTGACGCCCAGGTCTGTGCAATCTGCCCTTCTGCACAGTATCTGCATCCTCCTTGCTTACGGGTCCCTGGCCTTTGGTGTTGCTAAGAGCAAGCTAAGCAAAATCCTAGGAACACTCTGCACCACACCCGCCAGACACACCAATGGGTAGCCTGAAGGGAATAGGGCCACCCACTTGGGGGGTTGGTTAGGGGGGGGGGTCAGGAGTGTTAGGAGCAGGTTCAGTTGAGCGGTGACTCTCAAGGGGAGAGGTCACAGCATAGTGTGTAGCGTTGGAGGAGAAAGTGAGAGGAGGTTAGGAGCTGGGCTCCTGGAAACTACTAGGTGGCAAACATTGGTCTGAGCCTGGTAGGAGCTGCAAACCCGGTCGCAGGGGATCGTGTCAAGGGCACGGAACTGCCGAGGAGGGCAGCCGGCGGCCTTGTGCCATCTCCGGGCAGGGGCCAGGGCACGACAGGGTACATAAACCCTAGGCCCGCAAGTAGCTTCAAGCGTCCTGGTAATTTATCCAACGAGGACGGAGCTTTCAAGATCTGTTCTCCACCCACTCCAAAATTGGGGTACTAGCGCAACGAGGGGGATAGGACTTTCCCAATACACAGTCCAGAAAATCCCAAGCGTGAACCCTGAGAGCAAGCTCACTCCGTTAGCCATACGGGTGAGCGGAACCCGACTAGTTTCACATTACAGGGATCCAAACAGTAAAAGAGGTGCCAAGGAAAAAATCACAGGCTAACAAGCAACACCATCGGGCACGGGATCCAGGCGTGCTCCCTCCTTGCTGCAGCAGTGCTCAGAACTTTGGTTTACTACAAGTGTCAGTGTCAGCGTTATTGGACTGAGTGAGTACGCAGCGACCCTTACTCCCCAACGCCATTCCCCTACCAGCATCACCGAGCCCCGGGGCATCCCCCCTACAGACGGAGGGGTTAAACACCTGGCTGTCATCCCATCGCCACCGGGTGCTCCCAACGGCAGCAGTGGTACTCCACCTTACCACACACCGTGGGTGGCGTCACGAACTGTACATATCCTCCCCTGTAAATACTCCCTTTTCACTTCGAGTGTCCACGTGGCCCCCCCCTGAGTCTGGAGACCCCTCGAGCCACCGGATCTGAGCAGCCCGGCTGCTGACACGGGGGCGGTACATACACATGTCACCGCTGATGATGACGCTGGGCAATGGGCATTGAATAGCATGTTAGCACACCCCTGTGGGCCTCTGTGAACGTGCTAACATGCTAAAAGGGTGAACTAGTCTGGGGATATAACGTCCTTGTGACTAGTCCCGGTGCTCATTAGCATATCATAAAGGATCTTTACAAATACTTTTTCTAACGATCCCTTTATCTATGCTAGTGTATACAGGGACACTTAGGGTACCGTCACACTTTAGCGACACTCCAGCGATCCCACCAGCGATCTGACCTGGTCAGGATCGCTGGTGCGTTGCTACATGATCGCTGGTGAGCTGTCAATCAGGCAGATCACACCAGCGACTAGTGACCAGCCCCAGACCCTAGCGACGCGTGGAAGAAATGCTGCGCTTGGTAACTAAGGTAAATATCGGGTAACCAAGCGCTTGGTTACCCGATATTTACCTTGGTTACCAGCACACACTGCTTAGCGTTGGCTCCCTGCCCTCCTAGCCAGGGTACACATCGGGTTAATAAGCAAACCGCTTTGCTTATTTACCCGAGATGTACTCTGGCTACGTGTGCAGGGAGCAGGGAGCCGGCACTGGCAGCTTGAGAGCTGCGGACGCTAGTAACCAAGGTAAAAATCGGGTAACCAAGCAAAGCACTTCGCTTGGTTACCCGATATTTACCTTGGTTACAGCTTACCGCAGGCTGCCAGACGCCGGCTCCCTGCTCCCTGCACATTCAGATCGTTGCTCTCTCGCTGTCACACACAGCGATGTGTGCTTCACAGCGGGAGAGCAACGAGCAAAAAATGAACCAGCACTGTGTGTAATGATCAGCGATCTCACAGCAGGGGCCAGATCGCTGCTCAGTGTCACACACAGCGAGATCGCTAATGAGGTCACTGGTGCGTCACAAAAACCGTGACTCAGCAGCGATCTCAGTGGCGATCTCGCTATGTGTGAAGCACCCCTTAGGCAGGGATTAGTAATATGCACCCAGAACTGCTCGTGGGTCAGGCTGCATATTGCACCTGACAGGTTCCCTTTAAAATCTGCAAGAAAAAATGCATAAAAAAACCGCAGTGTGGGCACATACCCTTATTTAGCCTTTATTAGGCAATATGATCCTGGTGGGATAGTGGTGTTACCTTTCTTGCGGCCAGTAAATCCGGGCTATCTTCCATTCCGATTGCAAATGTCTGCAGGGGGTAGGGTAAGTTGCTTTCTCTCATCAGTTTGAGCAGAGTGGCAGCGACTAAGCTGGAGTCCAGGCCGCCTGCGAATACAAGAGAAGATCTGCACCCTGCTGACCTGTGGGGACAACTTTGTCCTAACGGCCACAAAAATGCCCCAAATCTGCATTAAAAATCCACACTGTGCGCACAAGGCCTCACCGTGTATACGGCTCCTCCCCGCACATAAGAAGAAGGGGGCAGCCGAACATACATTGCCCGAGTCCGCGTACCTGACAGCAGGCAGCCGATCCTCCTGTGCGCCATCAGCCGCTTCCTCACCGCGTTCTCAAACAGGAGGCAGATGTTTCTTTTAACTGTTTCACGATCAAAGCCTGAGAGAAAAAGGAAAAAATAAATAAATCGGATATACAGAATCACTTTGATTGCCAGGGATCTATATCCAAAATTATACTCTAAAGGGGTTGTCCAAATTTTAGAAGAAAAAAAAATGGTTACTTACTTCCAAAAACAGTGACACAGGTGCACGTCAGCCCCATGCATTTATATGGAGATGAGCTGTAATACCTGACCTAACCTGTGGTCAGGAGTGGCGCTGTTTCTGGAAGTGAGTACCCCACATCCCTGGGTGCTACATTAACATACCCTTAAATGGCTTGTGTAAAAAAAAAAAAAAAAAATTACTTTCTTCCATATTGGGAATTTCACGATGGTGGCTGTTACCCGGTTCCCTGCCCTGGGCCTTTTTGTAATGGGGATATTTACAGGGGATTATTGGATAACGTTTATTCGTGACGCCACTTGCGGTGTTGCGGCTTAGTGTAGGGAGCCGCCGCTGCAGAATGTCTCCACCGGGGCTGATGGTATTAGCAGCTAGTATGGTAGTCCCTCCGCAATTAGGGTATTGCCCCAGCGGGTGAATGGTGCGGTGGGCCTCGGAAGAAGGAGTCCAGACAGGTATTCAGTGCAACTGGTTTACTCACTTTTTGGGTGTTAACTGGTTGCCTGAGGCCGGCTGGTTTCGCCTCTAGGCCCCCTTCGTCCCCGTGTCAGTCCTATTCTCTGGTACCTTCTTCCCCTGCACCTTTCTCTGGTAAGTGGGTCCCCGTGGTATAGAACATTGGGAGTCCCCGTTCTGTGGTTTGTCCACTTCTGTCCGCCTGACGGTAGTGTGAACCCTGTGGGGTTGGAGTCTCTGGTCCTGTCCCCGGCTCTCCCTTTGCTACTGAGTCTTCGGATTCTTTAAGGTCAACAAGGTCCTTGATGGTCCCCTTTGCTGTGCAGGTGTTAACAGGTCGGCCTGAAGCTCTTTCCTGTCCTAGGGTCCTGTACCCCGTCGATACATAGTTCTGGGAGTACTCCACCGGCAACCACTTCTCCTGGGTACCAGGTCACCGTCAACCCAAGTCAGGGTGTCACTTCACTTCCACAGTCACTACTCAACTGACTCACACGTTCCGACTACTGTCTTCCAGTGTCCCGACTACTCTCCTCAGTCCGCCCCTCCCACCTGGTCAACTAGTAGTCTGGAGTGGCTCCACCTCTAGGCGGCCATCCATTCGTCCCACCCTAGCTAAGTACCATTGTATGGGGGAATGTTGGGGAAAACTGGGATTACCTGGGTTTTTGGTGTTACCGGCACTGGGGTTCTGGGTCCCTAAGGGGGGTGGACCTTGCATCATGGTGGGGATTCAGAACCATGTAGCACCCTGATGGTCTCAGGAACGCTACAGTAACTTTTGCAATAAAGCAACTTTGCAAGTGTGCTGCCCCGCGACAGAAGACGGGCTGCTCGGATCCGGATCTGCAGTGGCTCGAGGGGGTCTCTGGACCTGAGGCGGGATCGCGCCGCCGCTCGAAATGAAAAAGGGGGAAAAGATATTTACAAAAGGGGGGTGAAAGGATTGAATAGTGTTCGTGATGCCACCCACGGGTCGTGGTAAGGCGGGATACCACGCTGCTGCGTTGGTGAGGGAGCACCCGAGAGTGATGGGACGGCAGCTGGTGATGTTAACCCCTCCGTGGGCAGGGGAAGGTGTCCCGGGGCTCAGTTATGGTTAGCTGGGGACCCGTCGGGAGGAGAGGGACACAAGGTACTCACACAGTCCAGAGATGCTGACACTGACACCGGGTAAACCAAAGTCCTGAATGCCTTGCAACCTTTGGTTGAACACGCTGGGTCCGTGCCCTTTTGGCGTTGCTGGTTGGTCTGAAGCCTTGTTCCTTGGTACTGTGTTTACTCTGTGTGGACCCCTTTTGCCTTAAACTACTCGGGTCCCGCTCACCCACGTGGCTAGCAGGGTGAGCTTGCTCTCAGGGTTCACGCTTGGGATTTTCTGGACGGATTTAGAAAGTCCTATGCCCCTCATTGCGCTAGTACCCCGATTTTGTAGCTGGTGGAGAACGGCTCGTGAAGACTCCGTCCTCGTCAGGTGAATTACTGGGCTGCATAAAGCTCCTTCCCAGGCTAGGGTCCGCGTACCCCGCCGTACCCTGGCCCCCGCCCGGTTGTAGCACAAGGTCGCCGGTCTGCCCTCTGTGGCAGTACCGTGCCCCCTGTCACTACCCCCTGCGACCGGGGTTCCAGCTCCTTCCAGGCCAGGCCAATGTCTGGCACCAGGGACGGATACAGGAGCCCAGCTCCGCAGCGTGACCTTGTCCTGTCACGGCTCACTGACACTGTCTGACTACTACTGACACTTCTGGCCCTCCTTCTACCATCCCTCCATCTGGGAGGCCCTATTCCCCTCAGGCCGCCCAATGGGTGTCTGGTGGGTGTGGTGCAGAGCGTTCCTCAGGATTTGTGTATACCTGTTCTCAGCAACACCAAAGGACAGGACCCGTAACCAAGGAGGAACGGGTACCATGCAGAAGGGAAGATTGCACGGCAGCCTTGTGACGACCTGATAGGCCAGGGCGTCACACAAGCTTTTGAAAAGCTTCTACCGTTATGTACGCAGCTCCTGTGCACACCTGTGTGTCTCCATGGTAACAAACTATAAACAAACCCTGCCTAGTCTCATCCAGCGGTCACGTTACCTGCTTGCAGTTTTCCCAGAGAGTCGTACTCCGCGTGCTGAGGTTCATCCTTGAAATTACGGAATTTTATCAACTCCACCGACGCCACTTTTCCACTGAGCTTGAGATCAAAAACTTCGCAGTGACCGGGCGGAAATGGATCGATCTTCGGACTTGAGGTCATTGAATGTTTTAGGTCTATCAGGCCTGTAGTGAACGATATGATAATTATATACGATAAAAGGAGCACTCCGGGGAAAACCGATACATTGTGTCATGCCTGGTGCCGGGTATAAAGAGTGGGGGAGGCAGAAAGCCCATAGATTTCAATGAGAAATGTGTAATGCTTCATGTCTCCTGCAGGGGGCACTACAGGGAAATTGGCCTGGTGCAGGGTATAAAGTGTGGGGGCGGGAGAAAGCCCATAGATTTCAATGAGAAATGTGTAATGCTTCATGTCTCCTGCAGGGGGCACTACAGGAAAATTGGCCTGGTAAAGAGTGGGGGAGGCAGAAAGCCCATAGATTTCAATGAGAAATGTGTAATGCTTCATGTCTCCTGCAGGGGGCACTACAGGGAAATTGGCCTGGTGCAGGGTATAAAGAGGGGGGAGGGAGAAAGCCCATACATTTCAATGACAAATGTGTAATGCTTTATTTCTCCAGCGGGGGCACTGCAGGGAAATTGGATACTTTCAAATGTAAACACAGAAAAAAGTGGACAATCCCTTTAAGCTTTGTGTGTCATTCATACAATACCTTTAGCTTCTGAGCAAACTGCCAAAAAGCCGTCGTCGGTGAGCAGTTTAAACAGCGGCCGGACCCCATAAGAGTCTCTTCCGATAAAGACTTTCTTATTGGCGGTGTCCAAAAGGATGAATGCGAAAACGCCGTCCAGTAATGCTGCCGCCTGCTCAATGCCATATTTACTGTAGAGGTGGAGAATCACCTCCCCGTCCACCATCGTCTGGTACTCAAAGCCTAGATGCTTCTCTAACTGCGGGGAACCAAGCAAAAAAAAACAGATGGACAGAACGAAGGGAATTTTGTTACTTACCGTAAATTCCTTTTCTTCTAGCTCCTATTGGGAGACCCAGACGATTGGGTGTATAGCACTGCCTCCGGAGGCCACACAAAGCAATTACACTAAAAAGTGTAAGGCCCCTCCCCTTCTGGCTATACACCCCCAGTGGGATCACTGGCTCACCAGTTTTAGTGCAAAAGCAAGAAGGAGGAAAGCCAATAACTGGTTTAAACAAATTCACTCCGAAGTAACGTCGGAGAACTGAAAACCGTTCAACATGAACAACATGTGTACCCGAAAAACACCCAAAAATCCCGAAGGACAACACGGCGGGTGCTGGGTCTCCCAATAGGAGCTAGAAGAAAAGGAATTTACGGTAAGTAACAAAATTCCCTTCTTCTTCGGCGCTCCATTGGGAGACCCAGACGATTGGGACGTCCAAAAGCTGTCCCTGGGTGGGTAAAGAATACCTCATGTTAGAGCTGCAAGACAGCCCTCCCCTATAGGGAGGCCACTGCCGCCTGCAGGACTCTTCTACCTAGGCTGGCGTCCGCCGAAGCATAGGTATGCACCTGATAATGTTTGGTGAAAGTGTGCAGACTCGACCAGGTAGCTGCCTGGCACACCTGTTGAGCCGTAGCCTGGTGTCGCAATGCCCAGGACGCACCCACGGCTCTGGTAGAATGGGCCTTCAGCCCTGATGGAACCGGAAGCCCAGCAGAACGGTAGGCTTCAAGAATTGGTTCTTTGATCCATCGAGCCAGGGTGGCCTTAGAAGCCTGCGATCCTTTGCGCTTACCAGCGACAAGGACAAAGAGTGCATCCGAACAGCGCAAGGGCGCCGTGCGGGAAATGTAGATTCTGAGTGCTCTCACCAGATCTAACAAATGTAAATCCTTCTCATACTGATGAACTGCATGAGGACAAAACGAAGGCAAAGAGATATCCTGATTCAGATGAAAAGAGGATACCACCTTCGGGAGAAACTCCTGAATGGGGCGCAGCACTACCTTGTCCTGGTGGAAGACCAGGAAGGGAGTCTTGGATGACAGCGCTGCCAGCTCAGACCCTCTCCGAAGAGATGTGATCGCTACCAGAAAAAACCACTTTCTGTGATAGTCTAGAAAGTGAAAACTCCCTCAGAGGCTCGAAGGGCGGCTTCTGGAGGGCAACTAGTACCCTGTTCAGATCCCATGGATCTAACGGCCGCTTGTACGGGGGTACGATATGGCAAACCCCCTGTAGGAACGTGCGCACCTTAGGAAGGCGTGCCAAACGCCTCTGAAAAAAAGACGGATAGCGCCGAGACCTGACCTTTAAGGGAGCCGAGCGACAAACCTTTTTCTAACCCAGATTGCAGGAAAGAAAGAAAGGTAGGCCATGCAAATGGCCAGGGAGACACTCCCTGAGCAGAGCACCAGGATAAGAATATCCTCCACGTTCTGTGGTAGATCTTAGCGGACGTGGGCTTCCTAGCCTGTCTCATGGTGGCAACGACCCCTTGGGATAATCCTGAAGACGCTAGGATCCAGGACTCAATGGCCACACAGTCAGGTTCAGGGCCGCAGAATTCCAATGGAAAAACGGCCCTTGGGACAGTAAGTCTGGTCGGTCTGGTAGTGCCCACGGTTGGCCGACCGTGAGCTGCCACAGATCCGGATACCACGCCCTCCTCGGCCAGTCTGGGGCGACGAGTATGACGCGGCTGCAATCGGATCTGATCTTGCGTAGCACTCTGGGCAAGAGTGCCAGAGGTGGAAACACATAAGGGAGCCGGAACTGCGACCAATCTTGCACTAGGGCGTCTGCCGCCAGCGCTCTTTGATCGCGAGACCGTGCCATGAAGGCTGGGACCTTGTTGTTGTGCCGGGACGCCATTAGGTCGACGTCCGGCCTTCCCCATCGGCGACAGATTTCCTGAAGCACGTCTGGGTGAAGGGACCATTCCCCTGCGTCCATGCCCTGGCGACTGAGGAAGTCTGCTTCCCAGTTTTCTACGCCGGGGATGTGAACTGCGGATATGGTGGAGGCCGTGGCTTCCACCCACATCAGAATCCGCCGGACTTCCTGGAAGGCTTGCCGACTGCGTGTCCCCCCTTGGTGGTTGATGTATGCCACCGCTGTGGAGTTGTCCGACTGAATTCGGATCTGCCTTCCTTCCAGCCACTGCTGGAAGGCTAGTAGGGCAAGATACACTGCTCTGATTTCCAGAACATTGATCTGAAGGGTGGACTCCTGCTGAGTCCACGTACCCTGAGCCCTGTGGTGGAGAAAAACTGCTCCCCACCCTGACAGACTCGCGTCTGTCGTGACCACCGCCCAAGACGGTGGTAGGAAGGATCTTCCCTGTGATAATGAGGTGGGAAGAAGCCACCACTGCAGAGAGTCCTTGGCCGTCTGGGAAAGGGAGACTTTCCTGTCCAGGGATGTTGACTTCCCGTCCCATTGGCGGAGAATGTCCCATTGAAGTGGGCGCAGATGAAACTGCGCAAACGGAACCGCCTCTATTGCCGCCACCATCTTCCCGAGGAAGTGCATGAGGCGTCTTAAGGAGTGCGACTGACTTTGAAGGAGAGCCTGCACCCCAGTCTGTAGAGACCGCTGCTTGTCCAGCGGAAGCTTCACTATCGCTGAGAGAGTATGAAACTCCATGCCAAGATACGTTAGTGATTGGGTCGGTGACAGATTTGACTTTGAGAAGTTGATGATCCACCCGAACGTCTGGAGAGTCTCCAGTGCAACAGTCAAGCTGAGTTGGCATGCCTCTTCAGAGGGTGCCTTGACCAGTAGATCGTCCAAGTAAGGGATCACAGAGTGTCCTTGAGAGTGCAAGACTGCTACCACTGCCGCCATGATCTTGGTGAACACCCGTGGGGCTGTCGCCAGACCAAATGGCAGAGCTACGAACTGACGATGGTCGTCTCCCATCACGAAGCGTAGAAAGCGTTGGTGCTCTGTAGCAATCGGCACGTGGAGATAAGCATCTTTGATGTCTATTGATGCTAGGAAATCTCCTTGAGACATTGAGGCAATGACTGAGCGGAGGGATTCCATCCGGAACCGCCTGGCGTTCACATGCTTGTTGAGCAGTTTTAGGTCCAGAACAGGACGGAATGAGCCGTCCTTTTTTGGCGCCACAAAGAGATTGGAGTAAAAACCTTGACCTCGTTCCTGAAGAGGAACAGGGACCACCACTCCTTCTGCTCTTAGAGAATTCACCGCCTGCAGAAGGGCATCTGCTCGGTCGGGATGTGGGGAAGTTCTGAAGAACCGAGGCGGAGGACGAGAACTGAACTCTATCCTGTACCCGTGAGACAAAATGTCTGTTACCCACCGGTCTTTGACCTGTGGCAGCCAAATGTCGCAAAAGCGGGAGAGCCTGCCACCGACCGAGGATGCGGAGGGAGGCGGCCGAAAGTCATGAGGCAGCCGCCTTGGAAGCGGTACCTCCGGTTGCTTTCTTGGGGCGTGAGTGAGCCCGCCAGGAATCAGAGCTTCTTTGCTCTTTCTGAGTCCCTTTGGACGAGGAGAATTGGGGCTTGCCCGAGCCTCGAAAGGACCGAAACTTTGACTGCCACTTCCTCTGTGGAGGTTTGCTTGATCTGGGCTGGGGTAAGGAGGAGTCCTTACCTTTGGACTGTTTAATGATTTCCGCCAATTGCTCACCAAACAGTCTGTCTCCAGATAATGGCAAGCTGGTTAAACATTTTTTAGAAGCAGAATCTGCTTTCCATTCTTTTAACCACAAGGCCCTGCGCAAAACTACAGAGTTGGCGGATGCCATTGAGGTACGGCTCGTAGAGTCCAGTACCGCATTGATAGCGTAGGTCGCAAACGCAGACATTTGTGTAGTTAGGGACGCCACTTGCGGCACTGGTGGACGTATGAGAGAGTCCACCTGTGCCAGACCAGCTGAAATAGCTTGGAGCGCCCACACGGCGGCGAATGCTGGAGCAAACGACGCGCCGATAGCTTCATAGACAGATTTCAACCAAAGGCCCATCTGTCTGTCATTGGCATCTTTAAGTGAAGCCCCATCCTCCACTGCAACTATGGATCTAGCTGCCAGCCTGGATATTGGAGGGTCCACTTTTGGACACTGGGTCCAGCGTTTGACCACGTCAGGGGGAAAAGGATAACGTGTATCCTTAAGGCGGTTAGAAAAACGCTTTTCCGGATAAGTATTGTGTTTCTGGATGGATTCTCTGAAGTCAGCGTGGTCCAGAAAAGTACTCAATTTACGCTTGGGATACAGGAAAAGGAATTTCTCCTGCTGTGCAGCTGCCTCCTCTGCAGAAGGGGCTGGGGGAGAAATATCCAACAGCCTATTGATGGCCGCTATAAGGTCATTTACCATGGCGTCACCATCTGGCGTATCCAAATTGAGTGCGGCGTCAGGACAAGACTCCTGATCACCCACCTCTGAGTCATCATATAGAGACCCTTCTCGCTGAGACCCTCATCCGCGTGATGACGTGGAGGGTCTCTCCCAGCGAGCTCGCTTAGGCGGACTGGGACTGTCATCGGAGTCAGAGCCCTCAGCCTGTGATGCCTGGGACCCCCTTGAATTACGGAATAATTCCAGCTGAGGGGGGCCGGGGAACATAGACACAGCGGTGTCCATGGTCTGAGCAACTGGCCTGGACTGCAAGGTTTCCAGGATTTTTGCCATAGTCACAGACATTTTATCAGCAAAAACTGCAAATTCTGACCCCGTCACCGGGGCAGGGGTCGCAGGCGACTCTGCCTGGGCTACCACCACCATAGGCTCTGGCTGACGAAGTGCCACTGGGACTGAACATTGCACACAATGAGAGTCGTTGGAGCCTGCTGGTAGATTAGCCCCACATGCTGTACAAGCAGTGAAGACAGCCCGTGCCTTGGCACCCTTGCGTTTTGTGGATGACATGCTGTTGTCTCCCCAGAGTAATATAGGGTATACAGCCAAGAAGCGACCGAACAGTGCAGTATATATAAATATATATAAATATATCTGGTACAGCGAAAAACAGTACACAAATATAACACTATGGCACTAGTGGGGCCGCACGTATGTGCTGCTTACCGCCCGCTTAGCGCGGGTGTGTGGTCGCCAGAAATCCCTAGCCTGGGTCCCCCAGAGCCTGCGTCCGTTCTCCAGCCAGACTGCATGTGTATAATGGCTGCCGGCGTCCTGGGGAGCTGCAAGCCTGGGGGCGGGCCTAGGGCGTGCACAGAGAAAAAGCGCGAAGCCTGTGTCCTACTGTGCTCAGTGAGAGGGCTGGAGCATGTAAATCGTGCTCCAGCCCTCGGCGCTGCCGATTGAACAACGTCTCTCCCCTACCCTGATTGACAGGGTGGGGGGCGTTAACGAAGCGGCTAGGCCGCAGAAAAACCGGGAACTAAAGTTAGAAGCGCCGCCGCCGTAAAAGCGCGGTCGGCGCGTCCCCGGCGCACTACAAGTCGCAGCTGCGCCGCCGCTCCAGGGGCGGTCGGCGCGGCGATCCACACACATAAAGTCCCCCAGTAATCTGCGGGGACTATAAGCCCAGCGCACAGCGCTACAGTCCCCGGCGCACTAGCACACCCAGCAAGTCTGGGGTGTGCGTGGCCTGTCATACGGGGACACAGAGTACCTGAAAGTTGCAGGGCCTTGTCCCTGAACGGCACTCCCGCTCCACATCCAGCAGGTTCTATGGGTCTGTGGATGGAGCCCGGCCTCAGGGCTTGGTGGCCGGTAAGATCCCACTTCCTCAGAGCCCCTCAGGGGGATGGGGAAGGAAAACAGCATGTGGGCTCCAGCCTCCGTACCCGCAATGGGTACCTCAACCTTACAAACCACAAGTGGGGTAAGAAGGGAGCATGCTGGGGGCCCCATATGGGCCCTCTTTTCTTCCATCCGATATAGTCAGCAGCTACTGCTGACTAAACAGTGGAGCTATGCGTGGATGTCTGACCTCCTTCGCACAAAGCAGAAAACTGGTGAGCCAGTGATCCCACTGGGGGTGTATAGCCAGAAGGGGAGGGGCCTTACACTTTTTAGTGTAATTGCTTTGTGTGGCCTCCGGAGGCAGTGCTATACACCCAATCGTCTGGGTCTCCCAATGGAGCGCCGAAGAAATAGTAGATTTCAGTAACATGATAGGGTCATGCTTTTGCAGTTTGTCCGCCATGCTCTACACTGCATCTGTTTGCTATCATTGGCTGTTATGTATATGCAGGCAGTCAGGATGATGATGACAACTCGTATGGCGCCTGTCAGTAATGTATCTCGCTGGAGGTCACAGCACCGCTGGCAGGTTCACTACTGTTACTTGATAACATCTCCTTGCTGGTGGTACTGTAAGGGGTAAGCACCCTTCCCTGCCTGGCTGCTGGCTGTAGATGATAATCTCAGGTGCGGCTCTTTGGGATCACTCCCCTTCCCTATTTAAGTCATATGATCTGATCACATGATTCCTGTGACAGAAACTGAATCCTCATTTCTACTTGGTCCACTTTGGCTGGAGCCTGCTCTGGAAGAAGTCTGTCATGTTGTGTGCAGCTGTGGTGTTTTCTGCACTGAAGTCACCTATAGTGTTTTTTTTCTTTGCATGTCTATTTCAGCAAAAAAGAGGGCAACCAGTCCAGTTAGCCCAGGCCAACACATCTAATGCACCAACAGGATGCAGACAAGCCTCTCAACATGATGGACACTTCACAGGTGCAAGGTAAATTGCACACTAGTGGCGCGCATAGGGCACTGTTCACACTCGTATGCGCATGGTATATTTCTTGATATTTATTAGTGTAGGGACCCACAAGCATGAGGATCCGTGATGAGGATTGTGGGCTTATGTACATTGGCCAATTTACTAACTAATACCTCATATATATTTGAAATATATTTTTTGCACCTTTTTTTAACACGGGGTGCAGCCGGGCCTCTTAATACGGCCGTGCATAGTGGAGTCTCTGTCCCTTGTGTGCTGCAGTGAGTAGTGTCCGGGTAACCCGCCTAACCTAATAGTAAGGGCGTGGTAATAGGTTGCTGGCTGGATACCATGCGCATACGAGTGTGAACAGTGCCCTATGCGCGCCACTAGTGTGCAATTTACCTTGCACCTGTGAAGTGTCCATCATGTTGAGAGGTTTGTCTGCATCCTGTTGGTGCATTAGATGTGTTGGCCTGGGCTAACTGGACTGGTTGCCCTCTTTTTTGCTGTGAGTATATTAAATTTTTGGAGGAGTTTTTATCTCCTCTTTCTGTTGCTATTGCATGTCTATTTCCCCTGTCTATATTCCTTCCCTTGTGTTTCTCTATAATAGTGATGAGACTAGTGTACTTGTCGGCCTGCTCACTAGCCAGGGTGAGATTAGAGCCAGCTGAGGGACTAAGGTATCTGGCTCGGCGAAAGGTTGCAAGAACCTGTATAGGGACGCTAGGGAGCTCAGGTACCTCCGTTGTATTCTGACCACTATGTCCCCTGTGTGATGTACATCTTTTGGGGGTTTACCAGGTACTTGGTAAACCCTACTAGTCATATGTGTGACAGCAAAATGATGTCTCTGTGCGGATGTTTGTCCCTATAGCTTTGCTCTCACCTGCTTGTAATTGTAGATCTCCCCGTTGTAACACAGCCATAGATACGGGAACTTCTTCACCCGCAGCGGCTGCATGCCGTATAACTGGTCCACAATCGCCAGCCGGTGGAAGCCAAAGCAGCAGTTGGTGAATCCATTCACATTCTCAAACCGAAATGCGTCAGGACCTCGATGGGCGATTTTCATGGCGCTGAGACATTGCACCGAAAGGCATTCATCACTGCCAAAGAGTGCCCATATACCACACATCCTGGAGGCTCGGGATCTGCAGAGCAAAAGGAAACAGCATAATACTACATGGTTCTATGTGAGCAGGATATGACACCAGGGGGATAACCTTTGGCTTTGTGTGAGCACTGTTGTGAATACATTTGGTTTGGATTCCAGTTTGGGGCTCCCTCTTGTGGTCAGTGCTGGTAGTGAGGTTGACTTGCTGAATGGAGACCAGACAGCTGGGGATGATTGGCAATCAGGGGGTTCTGATGGGGCCAATATAATTGAGTAGTGTTCCTTGCCGGTGCTCAATGTTGTCTCCTGTGTGCTAAGGACATTCTGAACCAGCCCTTCCTTCTGTGTCTACCAAAACTCCTTTCAGATAAGTTTGGTCTTTGTACCCCTGCGTGTGGTTTCCACTATTTTGCTGTTTTTTCTGTTTATGTACTAAGGCCTATTTCCTGATTTTGCCTGTGTGGAGTTTTGGGTGGAATTGGATCATTCCCTGCTGGCAATGTCTGTGTGCCTTGATCCATATTCTGTAATGTAATTTGTTTTGTCATTCTTGGTACTAATTCCAGTCCCTCATCTATATCAGTGTTTTGCTTGGATCCCACTAACACCAGAGTACTGATATAGTGGGGGCAGAGTCTGTGTGGACTCAGTATTTTTCCACATCAGGCGTGTTGGTATTTTCTAGGTTTTTTCACGGCTGCAGACAGAGCTCTTTTCTGTCCTTTCCTATATAAATAGTTTGGGCCTCATCTTTGCTGAATCTGTTCTCTACCTGCGTATTGTGTTTTCCTACATCACCGTAATCTTTATATGTGGGGGGCAATCTATATCTTTGGGGGACTGCTCCGAGGCAGATTAGACATTCCTGTATTTCTTTCTGTAGGAATTAGTTCCTGGCTGTGTCGAGGTGACCAAGTCGTCGTACGCATGTCCCACAGCTACCTCTAGTTGTGTGTTAGGTCTGCAGATTGCTAAGACTCCAACCACTCTAGTAATATTATGGGTTTCCGAGGTTTTTTTGTCCTTTTTCTGATCCTCCTCGGTCACTGAATCATAACAGAGCACTATATGGCAATGTCTGGACAGATAATGGCACTTATATATTTCTGTGTCTGGCAGTAACGGGGCATTTAAAAAATGATTGAGAAACAAAAATATATATTCTTGTAGTTCTGATACCTTTTTAATGGCTAACAAAAAAAAATAAACGATGTTAGAAAGCAAGCTTTCCAGACTTCTCAGATTCTGTAGTGGGTCATAAATCCTCCTGACAGATTTAGTCCTGAGTGGACAGAATCCAACACTGTAATGAATTTGTATTCCTAGCCCCTTCAATGATTTTGTGATCTGAAGTTGCCTTTTAATATGAGAACTTTCATATGGTTTATGTTGTGTCCTGAAGCACAGAAATGTTTGGCCACAGGTAAGTGGGTTTTTGGGTCTAGAATAATGTATATACAGTTAGGTCCAGAAATATTTGGACAGTGACACAAGTTTTGTCATTTTAGCTGTTTACAAAAACATGTTCAGAAATACAATTATATATATGATATGGGCTGAAAGTGCACACTCCCAGCTGCAATATGAGAGTTTTCACATCCAAATCGGAGAAAGGGTTTAGGAATCATAGCTCTGTAATGCATAGCCTCCTCTTTTTCAAGGGACCAAAAGTAATTGGACAAGGGACTCTAAGGGCTGCAATTAACTCTGAAGGCGTCTCCCTCGTTAACCTGTAATCAATGAAGTAGTTAAAAGGTCTGGGGTTGATTACAGGTGTGTGGTTTTGCATTCGGAAGCTGTTGCTCTGACCAGACAACATGCGGTCTAAGGAACTCTCAATTGAGGTGAAGCAGAACATCCTGAGGCTGAAAAAAAAGAAAAAATCCATCAGAGAGATAGCAGACATGCTTGGAGTAGCAAAATCAATAGTCGGGTACATTCTGAGAAAAAAGGAATTGACTGGTGAGCTTGGGAACTCAAAAAGGCCTGGGCGTCCACAGATGACAACAGTGGTGGATGATCGCCGGATACTTTCTTTGGTGAAGAAGAACCCGTTCACAACATCAACTGAAGTCCAGAACACCCTCAGTGAAGTAGGTGTATCTGTCTCTAAGTCAACAGTAAAGAGAAGACTCCATGAAAGTAAATACAAAGGGTTCACATCTAGATGCAAACCATTCATCAATTCCAAAAATAGACAGGCCAGAGTTACATTTGCTGAAAAACACCTCATGAAGCCAGCTCAGTTCTGGAAAAGTATTCTATGGACAGATGAGACAAAGATCAACCTGTACCAGAATGATAGGAAGAAAAAAGTTTGGAGAAGAAAGGGAACGGCACATGATCCAAGGCACACCACATCCTCTGTAAAACATGGTGGAGGCAACGTGATGGCATGGGCATGCATGGCTTTCAATGGCACTGGGTCACTTGTGTTTATTGATGACATAACAGCAGACAAGAGTAGCCGGATGAATTCTGAAGTGTACCGGGATATACTTTCAGCCCAGATTCAGCCAAATGCCGCAAAGTTGATCGGACGGCGCTTCATAGTACAGATGGACAATGACCCCAAGCATACAGCCAAAGCTACCCAGGAGTTCATGAGTGCAAAAAAGTGGAACCTTCTACAATGGCCAAGTCAATCACCAGATCTTAACCCAATTGAGCATGCATTTCACATGCTCAAATCCAGACTTAAGACGGAAAGACCCACAAACGAGCAAGACATGAAGGCTGCGGCTGTAAAGGCCTGGCAAAGCATTAAGAAGGAGGAAACCCAGCGTTTGGTGATGTCCATGGGTTCCAGACTTAAGGCAGTGATTGCCTCCAAAGGATTCGCAACAAAATATTGAAAATAAAAATATTTTGTTTGGGTTTGGTTTATTTGTCCAATTACTTTTGACCTCCTAAAATGTGGAGTGTTTGTAAAGAAATATGTACAATTCCTACAATTTCTATCAGATATTTTTATTCAAACCTTCAAATTAAACGTTACAATCTGCACTTGAATTCTGTTGTAGAGGTTTCATTTCAAATCCAATGTGGTGGCATGCAGAGCCCAACTCGCCAAAATTGTGTCACTGTCCAAATATTTCTGGACCTAACTGTAGGAGCCCAGGCCGCTTTATAGAACATAAAAAACACTTTATAATACTCACCTAAGGGGTGGTGCGGTCCGATGGGTGTCTCCTCTCTGCTGCGATCTCCGTCCTCCTTCTATCCAGCCCAGTATGGATGACATGTCCTACATCATCCACACAGGCCAGCATTAAGCTCCTGCGCAGGTACACTTTGATCTGCCATGCTGAGGGTACATCAAAGTATTAAAATGCGCAGGCACGGGGAATGGTTAAAGAATGCCCGTGCAGTATGGCACTTTCTGGGCACTCTATGTAGTATATAGGTGCATGATGGCACTTTCTGGGCACTGTATGTAGTATATATGTAGTGCCCCTGATCCACTCAGGGCACCAGAAGCAACTGCATCCTCTAGGAGATGCAGGGCCTACCCCCTGGGACCTGGAGTACCAGTGCCGATACCACCAAAGCACAACCAAAATCTTAGTTCTCCACTCCAAATCAGGAATACAGGGTTAACCAAGTAAGGCTACTTTCACACATCCGGTTTTTGCTCTGCGGCACAATACGGCGCTCTGCAGAAAAAACGCAACCTTTTTTTTTGCCACCGGTTGCGTTTTTTTTTGCATAGACTTACATTAGTGCCGTATTGTGCCGCATGGGCTTGCGTTCGGTCCGGTTTTTGCCGCATGCGGCAGATTTAGCCGATGCCGCGGCCGGATGGAACGTTGTCTGGAACGTTTTTTGCTCCGGCAAAAAAAATGCATCGCGCCGCGGCGCATTTTTCAATACATGCCTATGGACGCCGGATGCGGCGCCAGGCAGAAAAAAACGCATCCGGCCGCCGCATGCGGTTTCTTCCACTGCGCATACTCAGTAGCATGCCGCAACCGGAAAAAAACGGACGGGCCGCATGTAAAAACTTATGCAAAGGATGCGGTGTTTTCGCCGCATCCGATGCATAGGTTTCACAGCCGGATGGTCGCCTAGAGGTAGGATCGAGTCCCAGGATTGGCCAGCCTGGTGAGAGGGGTCAGTCATTCTAGAGAACAGTGGCACACAGGAGAGGTGTGCGGACGGATCTGCGCTGGGTCCGTGCAACGGTGACCCGGGGCACAGGAGAGAGCTCACCAGGGTGGGTACGAACAAGTACCGCTGGGACCGGAGCACGCACGGCGCACAGGGCCCTAGATCAGGCGCCAGTTCTACACGGCTTAATGATCACCTGCCCGGTGAGGACACCTTCATGGGCTTCACCGAACCAAATAATCCGGGGGCATCAGCAGTAAACTAGGATCGGGGTTCGGACACTTACCTCACCGCAGGGTCCGCACTGCCCGCCGTACGGAGGAGACTGTACCCCAAAGGGACAGTCGGGCCCTAAACGCTCCACGCTACGGGGACCCAATCAATTAAGAGTGTCGGAGACAGAGCAACCTTGGTCTCTACATTGGCACTGGTCCTCCGGGAACCTGAACCAGTCATCCATGGGTCTTAGTGAGTAGAGACTGTTCAAGACAACCTGGTGTGGTCTACGTTATTGCCCCACTACATCTCCCAGGCACAGCCCTACCTGCGGAGGGCCTAACACTATCATAGCAGCCACTACCACCAGCCCTGGGAGTACCCACATTCAGCAGCGGCGGTTCTACACCCTTAACCGCAACCCGAAGGTGGCGTCACGTACACTAAAGGGTGCTTTACACGCTGTGACATCGCTAACGATATATCGTCGGGGTCACGTCGTTAGTGACGCACATCTGGCGTCGTTAGTGACATTGCAGCGTGTGACACCAAGGAGCGACGATCAACGATCGCAAAAACAGCAAAAATCGTTGATCGTTGACACGTCGCTCCTTTTCATAATGTTGGTGGTGCATGCGCTGGTTGTTCGTCGTTCCTGTGTGACACTGTAGGAACGACGAACATCTCCTTACCTGCATCCACCGGAAAGGAGGAAGGAAGGAGGTGGGTGGGATGTTCCGGCCGCTCATCTCCGCCCTCCTCTTCTACTGGAAGGCTGTTTTGTGACGCCGCAGTGACACCAAACGCACCTCCCCCTTGAAGGAGGGATTGTTCGGTGTCACAGTGACGTCGCTGAACAGGTATGTGCGTGTGAAGCTGCTGTAGCGATAATGTTCGCTATGGCAGTGATCATCACATATCGCACCAACGACGGGAGTGGGTGCTATCGCTAGCGATGTCGCAGCATGTAAAGCACTCTTAACTTTCACCCCTACTTTAAATACCCCTTTTATAAGAGAAGCCTCAGGGCACGGGACCGGGCAACGGCCACCAGAGTGACATTCCCATTTACAACCGCCCGGGATTGAGTACCCCCTTTCCTGGACGACACATATAGGTGCAGTATATAGGTGCAGTATGGCACTTTCTGGGCACTGTATGCAGTAAACAGGTGCAGTATGGCACTCTCTGGGCACTGTATGCAGTATATGGGTGCAGTATGGCACTCTCTGGGCACTGTATGCAGTATATGGGTGCAGTATGGCAGTCTCTGGGCACTGTATGCAGTATATGGGTGCAGTATGGCACTCTCTGGACACTGTATGCAGTATATGGGTGCAGTATGGCACTCTCTGGACACTGTATGCAGTATATGGGTGCAGTATGGCACTCTCTGGACACTGTGTGCAGTATGGCACTCTCTGGACACTGTATGCAGTATATGGGTGCAGTATGGCAGTCTCTGGACACTGTATGCAGTATATGGGTGCAGTATGGCACTCTCTGGACACTGTATGCAGTATATGGGTGCAGTATGGCACTCTCTGGGCACTGTATGCAGTATATGGGTGCAGTATGGCACTCTCTGGACACTGTATGCAGTATATGGGTGCAGTATGGCACTCTCTGGACACTGTGTGCAGTATGGCACTCTCTGGGCACTGTGTGCCGTATATGGGTGCAGTATGGCACTCTCTGGGCACTATATGCAGTATATGGGTGCAGTATGGCAGTCTCTGGGCACTATATGCAGTATATTGGTGCAGTATGGCACTCTCTGGGCACTATATGCAGTATATGGGTGCAGTATGGCACTCTCTGGGCACTGTATGTAGTATATGGGTGCAGTATGGCACTCTCTGGGCACTATATGCAGTATATGGGTGCAGTATGGCACTCTGGGCACTATATGCAGTATATGGGTGCAGTATGGCACTCTCTGGGCACTATATGCAGTATATGGGTGCAGTATGACACTCTCTGGGCACTGTATGCAGTATATGGGTGCAGTATGGCAGTCTCTGGACACTGTATGCAGTATATGGGTGCAGTATGGCACTCTCTGGGCACTGTATGCAGTATATGGGTGCAGTATGGCACTCTCTGGGCACTATATGCAGTATATGGGTGCAGTATGGCACTCTCTGGGCACTATATGCAGTATATGGGTGCAGTATGGCAGTCTCTGGACACTGTATGCAGTATATGGGTGCAGTATGGCAGTCTCTGGACACTGTATGCAGTATATGGGTGCAGTATGGCACTCTCTGGGCACTATATGCAGTATATGGGTGCAGTATGGCACTCTCTGGGCACTATATGCAGTATATGGGTGCAGTATGGCAGTCTCTGGACACTGTATGCAGTATATGGGTGCAGTATGGCACTCTCTGGGCACTATATGCAGTATATGGATGCAGTATGGCACTCTCTGGGCACTATATGCAGTATATGGGTGCAGTATGGCACTCTCTGGGCACTATATGCAGTATATGGGTGCAGTATGGCAGTCTCTGGACACTGTATGCAGTATATGGGTGCAGTATGGCACTCTCTGGACACTGTATGCAGTATATGGGTGCAGTATGGCACTCTCTGGGCACTGTATGCAGTATATGGGTGCAGTATGGCACTCTCTGGACACTATATGCAGTATATGGGTGCAGTATGGCACTCTCTGGACACTGTATGCAGTATATGGGTGCAGTATGGCACTCTCTGGACACTGTATGCAGTATATGGGTGCAGTATGGCACTCTCTGGGCCCTGTATGCAGTATATGGGTGCAGTATGGCACTCTCTGGACACTGAATGCAGTATATGGGTGCAGTATGGCAGTCTCTGGGCACTATATGCAGTATATGGGTGCAGTATGGCAGTCTCTGGGCACTATATGCAGTATATGGGTGCAGTATGGCAGTCTCTGGACACTGTATGCAGTATATGGGTGCAGTATGGCACTCTCTGGGCACTATATGCAGTATATGGATGCAGTATGGCACTCTCTGGGCACTATATGCAGTATATGGGTGCAGTATGGCACTCTCTGGGCACTATATGCAGTATATTTGTGCAGTATGGCACTCTCTGGACACTGTATGCAGTATATGGATGCAGTATGGCACTCTCTGGACACTGTATGCAGTATATGGGTGCAGTATGGCACTCTCTGGACACTGTATGCAGTATATGGATGCAGTATGGCACTCTCTGGACACTGTATGCAGTATATGGGTGCAGTATGGCACTCTCTGGACACTGTATGCAGTATATGGGTGCAGTATGGCACTCTCTGGGCACTGTATGCAGTATATGGGTGCAGTATGGCACTCTCTGGGCACTATATGCAGTATATGGGTGCAGTATGGCACTCTCTGGGCACTGTATGCAGTATATGGGTGCAGTATGGCAGTCTCTGGGCACTATATGCAGTATATGGGTGCAGTATGGCAGTCTCTGGACACTGTATGCAGTATATGGGTGCAGTATGGCACTCTCTGGGCACTGTATGCAGTATATGGGTGCAGTATGGTACTCTCTGGGCACTGTATGCAGTATATGGGTGCAGTATGGCACTCTCTGGGCACTATATGCAGTATATGGGTGCAGTATGGCAGTCTCTGGACACTGTATGCAGTATATGGGTGCAGTATGGCACTCTCTGGGCACTGTATGCAGTATATGGGTGCAGTATGGCAGTCTCTGGGCACTATATGTAGTATATGGGTGCAGTATGGCAGTCTCTGGGCACTATATGCAGTATATGGGTGCAGTATGGCACTCTCTGGGCACTATATGCAGTATATGGATGCAGTATGGCACTCTCTGGGCACTGTATTCAGTATATGGGTGCAGTATGGCACTCTCTGGGCACTGTATTCAGTATATGGGTGCAGTATGGCACTCTCTGGGCACTATATGCAGTATATGGGTGCAGTATGGCAGTCTCTGGACACTGTATTCAGTATATGGGTGCAGTATGGCACTCTCTGGGCACTGTATGCAGTATATGGGTGCAGTATGGCAGTCTCTGGGCACTATATGTAGTATATGGGTGCAGTATGGCAGTCTCTGGGCACTATATGCAGTATATGGGTGCAGTATGGCACTCTCTGGGCACTATATGCAGTATATGGATGCAGTATGGCACTCTCTGGGCACTGTATTCAGTATATGGGTACAGTATGACACTCTGGGCACTGTATGCAGTATATGGGTGCAGTATGGCACTCTCTGGGCACTGTATTCAGTATATGGGTACAGTATGGCACTCTGGGCACTGTATGCAGTATATGGGTACAGTATGACACTCTGGGCACTGTATGCAGTATATGGGTGCAGTATGGCAGTCTCTGGGCACTATATGCAGTATATGAATGCAGTATGGCACTCTCTGGGCACTATATGCAGTATATGGGTGCAGTATGGCACTCTCTGGGCACTATATGCAGTATATTTGTGCAGTATGGCACTCTCTGGACACTGTATGCAGTATATGGATGCAGTATGGCACTCTCTGGACACTGTATGCAGTATATGGGTGCAGTATGGCACTCTCTGGACACTGTATGCAGTATATGGATGCAGTATGGCACTCTCTGGACACTGTATGCAGTATATGGGTGCAGTATGGCACTCTCTGGACACTGTATGCAGTATATGGGTGCAGTATGGCACTCTCTGGGCACTGTATGCAGTATATGGGTGCAGTATGGCACTCTCTGGGCACTATATGCAGTATATGGGTGCAGTATGGCACTCTCTGGGCACTGTATGCAGTATATGGGTGCAGTATGGCACTCTCTGGGCACTGTATGCAGTATATGGGTGCAGTATGGCACTCTCTGGGCACTATATGCAGTATATGGGTGCAGTATGGCACTCTCTGGGCACTGTATGCAGTATATGGGTGCAGTATGGCAGTCTCTGGGCACTATATGCAGTATATGGGTGCAGTATGGCAGTCTCTGGACACTGTATGCAGTATATGGGTGCAGTATGGCACTCTCTGGGCACTGTATGCAGTATATGGGTGCAGTATGGTACTCTCTGGGCACTGTATGCAGTATATGGGTGCAGTATGGCACTCTCTGGGCACTATATGCAGTATATGGGTGCAGTATGGCAGTCTCTGGACACTGTATGCAGTATATGGGTGCAGTATGGCACTCTCTGGGCACTGTATGCAGTATATGGGTGCAGTATGGCAGTCTCTGGGCACTATATGTAGTATATGGGTGCAGTATGGCAGTCTCTGGGCACTATATGCAGTATATGGGTGCAGTATGGCACTCTCTGGGCACTATATGCAGTATATGGATGCAGTATGGCACTCTCTGGGCACTGTATTCAGTATATGGGTGCAGTATGGCACTCTCTGGGCACTATATGCAGTATATGGGTGCAGTATGGCAGTCTCTGGACACTGTATTCAGTATATGGGTGCAGTATGGCACTCTCTGGGCACTGTATGCAGTATATGGGTGCAGTATGGCAGTCTCTGGGCACTATATGTAGTATATGGGTGCAGTATGGCAGTCTCTGGGCACTATATGCAGTATATGGGTGCAGTATGGCACTCTCTGGGCACTATATGCAGTATATGGATGCAGTATGGCACTCTCTGGGCACTGTATTCAGTATATGGGTGCAGTATGGCACTCTCTGGGCACTATATGCAGTATATGGGTGCAGTATGGCAGTCTCTGGACACTGTATTCAGTATATGGGTGCAGTATGGCACTCTCTGGGCACTGTATGCAGTATATGGGTGCAGTATGGCAGTCTCTGGGCACTATATGTAGTATATGGGTGCAGTATGGCAGTCTCTGGGCACTATATGCAGTATATGGGTGCAGTATGGCACTCTCTGGGCACTATATGCAGTATATGGATGCAGTATGGCACTCTCTGGGCACTGTATTCAGTATATGGGTACAGTATGACACTCTGGGCACTGTATGCAGTATATGGGTGCAGTATGGCACTCTCTGGGCACTGTATTCAGTATATGGGTACAGTATGGCACTCTGGGCACTGTATGCAGTATATGGGTACAGTATGACACTCTGGGCACTGTATGCAGTATATGGGTGCAGTATGGCAGTCTCTGGACACTGTATGCAGTATATGGGTGCAGTATGGCACTCTGGACACTGTATGCAGTATATGGGTGCAGTATGGCAGTCTCTGGGCACTATATGTAGTATATGGGTGCAGTATGGCAGTCTCTGGGCACTATATGCAGTATATGGGTGCAGTATGGCACTCTCTGGGCACTATATGCAGTATATGGATGCAGTATGGCACTCTCTGGGCACTGTATTCAGTATATGGGTACAGTATGACACTCTGGGCACTGTATGCAGTATATGGGTGCAGTATGGCACTCTCTGGGCACTGTATTCAGTATATGGGTACAGTATGGCACTCTGGGCACTGTATGCAGTATATGGGTACAGTATGACACTCTGGGCACTGTATGCAGTATATGGGTGCAGTATGGCAGTCTCTGGACACTGTATGCAGTATATGGGTGCAGTATGGCACTCTCTGGACACTGTATGCAGTATATGGGTGCAGTATGGCACTCTGGGCACTGTATGCAGTATATGGGTGCAGTATGGCACTCTCTGGGCACTGTATGCAGTATATGGGTGCAGTATGGCAGTCTCTGGGCACTGTATGCAGTATATGGGTGCAGTATGGCACTCTCTGGGCACTGTATGCAGTATATGGGTGCAGCATGGCACTCTCTGGACACTGTATGCAGTATATGGGTGCAGTATGGCACTCTCTGGACACTGTGTGCAGTATGGCACTCTCTGGACACTGTATGCAGTATATGGGTGCAGTATGGCAGTCTCTGGACACTGTATGCAGTATATGGGTGCAGTATGGCAGTCTCTGGACACTGTATGCAGTATATGGGTGCAGTATGGCACTCTCTGGACACTGTATGCAGTATATGGGTGCAGTATGGCACTCTCTGGGCACTGTATGCAGTATATGGGTGCAGTATGGCACTCTCTGGACACTGTATGCAGTATATGGGTGCAGTATGGCACTCTCTGGACACTGTGTGCAGTATGGCACTCTCTGGGCACTGTGTGCCGTATATGGGTGCAGTATGGCACTCTCTGGGCACTATATGCAGTATATGGGTGCAGTATGGCAGTCTCTGGGCACTATATGCAGTATATTGGTGCAGTATGGCACTCTCTGGGCACTATATGCAGTATATGGGTGCAGTATGGCACTCTCTGGGCACTGTATGTAGTATATGGGTGCAGTATGGCACTCTCTGGGCACTATATGCAGTATATGGGTGCAGTATGGCACTCTGGGCACTATATGCAGTATATGGGTGCAGTATGGCACTCTCTGGGCACTATATGCAGTATATGGGTGCAGTATGACACTCTCTGGGCACTGTATGCAGTATATGGGTGCAGTATGGCAGTCTCTGGACACTGTATGCAGTATATGGGTGCAGTATGGCACTCTCTGGGCACTGTATGCAGTATATGGGTGCAGTATGGCACTCTCTGGGCACTATATGCAGTATATGGGTGCAGTATGGCACTCTCTGGGCACTATATGCAGTATATGGGTGCAGTATGGCAGTCTCTGGACACTGTATGCAGTATATGGGTGCAGTATGGCAGTCTCTGGACACTGTATGCAGTATATGGGTGCAGTATGGCACTCTCTGGGCACTATATGCAGTATATGGGTGCAGTATGGCACTCTCTGGGCACTATATGCAGTATATGGGTGCAGTATGGCAGTCTCTGGACACTGTATGCAGTATATGGGTGCAGTATGGCACTCTCTGGGCACTATATGCAGTATATGGATGCAGTATGGCACTCTCTGGGCACTATATGCAGTATATGGGTGCAGTATGGCACTCTCTGGGCACTATATGCAGTATATGGGTGCAGTATGGCAGTCTCTGGACACTGTATGCAGTATATGGGTGCAGTATGGCACTCTCTGGACACTGTATGCAGTATATGGGTGCAGTATGGCACTCTCTGGGCACTGTATGCAGTATATGGGTGCAGTATGGCACTCTCTGGACACTATATGCAGTATATGGGTGCAGTATGGCACTCTCTGGACACTGTATGCAGTATATGGGTGCAGTATGGCACTCTCTGGACACTTTATGCAGTATATGGGTGCAGTATGGCACTCTCTGGGCCCTGTATGCAGTATATGGGTGCAGTATGGCACTCTCTGGACACTGAATGCAGTATATGGGTGCAGTATGGCAGTCTCTGGGCACTATATGCAGTATATGGGTGCAGTATGGCAGTCTCTGGGCACTATATGCAGTATATGGGTGCAGTATGGCAGTCTCTGGACACTGTATGCAGTATATGGGTGCAGTATGGCACTCTCTGGGCACTATATGCAGTATATGGATGCAGTATGGCACTCTCTGGGCACTATATGCAGTATATGGGTGCAGTATGGCACTCTCTGGGCACTATATGCAGTATATTTGTGCAGTATGGCACTCTCTGGACACTGTATGCAGTATATGGATGCAGTATGGCACTCTCTGGACACTGTATGCAGTATATGGGTGCAGTATGGCACTCTCTGGACACTGTATGCAGTATATGGATGCAGTATGGCACTCTCTGGACACTGTATGCAGTATATGGGTGCAGTATGGCACTCTCTGGACACTGTATGCAGTATATGGGTGCAGTATGGCACTCTCTGGGCACTGTATGCAGTATATGGGTGCAGTATGGCACTCTCTGGGCACTATATGCAGTATATGGGTGCAGTATGGCACTCTCTGGGCACTGTATGCAGTATATGGGTGCAGTATGGCAGTCTCTGGGCACTATATGCAGTATATGGGTGCAGTATGGCAGTCTCTGGACACTGTATGCAGTATATGGGTGCAGTATGGCACTCTCTGGGCACTGTATGCAGTATATGGGTGCAGTATGGTACTCTCTGGGCACTGTATGCAGTATATGGGTGCAGTATGGCACTCTCTGGGCACTATATGCAGTATATGGGTGCAGTATGGCAGTCTCTGGACACTGTATGCAGTATATGGGTGCAGTATGGCACTCTCTGGGCACTGTATGCAGTATATGGGTGCAGTATGGCAGTCTCTGGGCACTATATGTAGTATATGGGTGCAGTATGGCAGTCTCTGGGCACTATATGCAGTATATGGGTGCAGTATGGCACTCTCTGGGCACTATATGCAGTATATGGATGCAGTATGGCACTCTCTGGGCACTGTATTCAGTATATGGGTGCAGTATGGCACTCTCTGGGCACTGTATTCAGTATATGGGTGCAGTATGGCACTCTCTGGGCACTATATGCAGTATATGGGTGCAGTATGGCAGTCTCTGGACACTGTATTCAGTATATGGGTGCAGTATGGCACTCTCTGGGCACTGTATGCAGTATATGGGTGCAGTATGGCAGTCTCTGGGCACTATATGTAGTATATGGGTGCAGTATGGCAGTCTCTGGGCACTATATGCAGTATATGGGTGCAGTATGGCACTCTCTGGGCACTATATGCAGTATATGGATGCAGTATGGCACTCTCTGGGCACTGTATTCAGTATATGGGTACAGTATGACACTCTGGGCACTGTATGCAGTATATGGGTGCAGTATGGCACTCTCTGGGCACTGTATTCAGTATATGGGTACAGTATGGCACTCTGGGCACTGTATGCAGTATATGGGTACAGTATGACACTCTGGGCACTGTATGCAGTATATGGGTGCAGTATGGCAGTCTCTGGGCACTATATGCAGTATATGAATGCAGTATGGCACTCTCTGGGCACTATATGCAGTATATGGGTGCAGTATGGCACTCTCTGGGCACTATATGCAGTATATTTGTGCAGTATGGCACTCTCTGGACACTGTATGCAGTATATGGATGCAGTATGGCACTCTCTGGACACTGTATGCAGTATATGGGTGCAGTATGGCACTCTCTGGACACTGTATGCAGTATATGGATGCAGTATGGCACTCTCTGGACACTGTATGCAGTATATGGGTGCAGTATGGCACTCTCTGGACACTGTATGCAGTATATGGGTGCAGTATGGCACTCTCTGGGCACTGTATGCAGTATATGGGTGCAGTATGGCACTCTCTGGGCACTATATGCAGTATATGGGTGCAGTATGGCACTCTCTGGGCACTGTATGCAGTATATGGGTGCAGTATGGCACTCTCTGGGCACTGTATGCAGTATATGGGTGCAGTATGGCACTCTCTGGGCACTATATGCAGTATATGGGTGCAGTATGGCACTCTCTGGGCACTGTATGCAGTATATGGGTGCAGTATGGCAGTCTCTGGGCACTATATGCAGTATATGGGTGCAGTATGGCAGTCTCTGGACACTGTATGCAGTATATGGGTGCAGTATGGCACTCTCTGGGCACTGTATGCAGTATATGGGTGCAGTATGGTACTCTCTGGGCACTGTATGCAGTATATGGGTGCAGTATGGCACTCTCTGGGCACTATATGCAGTATATGGGTGCAGTATGGCAGTCTCTGGACACTGTATGCAGTATATGGGTGCAGTATGGCACTCTCTGGGCACTGTATGCAGTATATGGGTGCAGTATGGCAGTCTCTGGGCACTATATGTAGTATATGGGTGCAGTATGGCAGTCTCTGGGCACTATATGCAGTATATGGGTGCAGTATGGCACTCTCTGGGCACTATATGCAGTATATGGATGCAGTATGGCACTCTCTGGGCACTGTATTCAGTATATGGGTGCAGTATGGCACTCTCTGGGCACTATATGCAGTATATGGGTGCAGTATGGCAGTCTCTGGACACTGTATTCAGTATATGGGTGCAGTATGGCACTCTCTGGGCACTGTATGCAGTATATGGGTGCAGTATGGCAGTCTCTGGGCACTATATGTAGTATATGGGTGCAGTATGGCAGTCTCTGGGCACTATATGCAGTATATGGGTGCAGTATGGCACTCTCTGGGCACTATATGCAGTATATGGATGCAGTATGGCACTCTCTGGGCACTGTATTCAGTATATGGGTGCAGTATGGCACTCTCTGGGCACTATATGCAGTATATGGGTGCAGTATGGCAGTCTCTGGACACTGTATTCAGTATATGGGTGCAGTATGGCACTCTCTGGGCACTGTATGCAGTATATGGGTGCAGTATGGCAGTCTCTGGGCACTATATGTAGTATATGGGTGCAGTATGGCAGTCTCTGGGCACTATATGCAGTATATGGGTGCAGTATGGCACTCTCTGGGCACTATATGCAGTATATGGATGCAGTATGGCACTCTCTGGGCACTGTATTCAGTATATGGGTACAGTATGACACTCTGGGCACTGTATGCAGTATATGGGTGCAGTATGGCACTCTCTGGGCACTGTATTCAGTATATGGGTACAGTATGGCACTCTGGGCACTGTATGCAGTATATGGGTACAGTATGACACTCTGGGCACTGTATGCAGTATATGGGTGCAGTATGGCAGTCTCTGGACACTGTATGCAGTATATGGGTGCAGTATGGCACTCTGGACACTGTATGCAGTATATGGGTGCAGTATGGCAGTCTCTGGGCACTATATGTAGTATATGGGTGCAGTATGGCAGTCTCTGGGCACTATATGCAGTATATGGGTGCAGTATGGCACTCTCTGGGCACTATATGCAGTATATGGATGCAGTATGGCACTCTCTGGGCACTGTATTCAGTATATGGGTACAGTATGACACTCTGGGCACTGTATGCAGTATATGGGTGCAGTATGGCACTCTCTGGGCACTGTATTCAGTATATGGGTACAGTATGGCACTCTGGGCACTGTATGCAGTATATGGGTACAGTATGACACTCTGGGCACTGTATGCAGTATATGGGTGCAGTATGGCAGTCTCTGGACACTGTATGCAGTATATGGGTGCAGTATGGCACTCTCTGGACACTGTATGCAGTATATGGATGCAGTATGGCACTCTCTGGGCACTGTATGCAGTATATGGGTGCAGTATGGCACTCTCTGGGCACTGTATGCAGTATATGGGTGCAGTATGGCAGTCTCTGGGCACTGTATGCAGTATATGGGTGCAGTATGGCACTCTCTGGGCACTGTATGCAGTATATGGGTGCAGCATGGCACTCTCTGGGCACTGTATGCAGTATATGGGTGCAGCATGGCACTCTCTGGACAGTGACAGCTGGGATAAGGGACAGGCAGGAGAGGCGGCCGCCTAGGGCCAGCCATGTGTCTATTCTTTGGTCTGTGAGTACGGTGCATTCTGCTGACAGCGGCAGGCAGTGCTGTCACCCCACAGCTGTCTTTTCTTCTTCCTCCTCCTCTCCGGACATGGAGGGCAGAGGCTGCAGATCTATAATCCACTGTGGCTGGAAAATCTGCAGCAAAGTCTTTAAAAAGCGCCTGGAAATAAGAAGTTATCCCCAATACAAATGATAAAGCGCAGGAGTCAGGACGTGTCCTATTCTGCACCGATCACTGAGGGGAAGTGGAATTAGTGAGTAAAGGGGGGGGGGGGGGGGTTACACTGAAAAGTAACAAATGCAATTCTCTCTGAAGATGTCGCTTTCATATTCCGGTAGATAGATGATTGCCCCCCTCCCCCGTATAAGTGGTCTCTATTCAGTGACATATGGCGCCGCTAGTCCCGGGGTCACCTCCCTGTGGGGAAATATAAAGCGTGTGATGGCCGTCACCTTCTCCGGGGAGGGCCGCGGTGTCCGCAGAGCTGGGGTCCGGGAGCTGCCGCCGTCTCCACACCGGCTGCAAATGCAATGCCAGTATAGCACGGCTGCCATTGCCTGCACGGAGCGCTCTGATTGGCGGGCGCGGCCTCCCCGGCCTCATTGGTGCAGCCGCACACGCTTTCACTTTCACAGTATATAGTACCAAAAGCGACTGTACGATACTGTGCATCTGAGCAGCTGTATCTAAGCCTATCATGTGTGCTACTGTGCTGCTGAGCCGGTGTATCTAAGCCTATCATGTGCCGGTGTATCTAAGCCTATCATGTGCCGGTGTATCTAAGCCTATCATGTGCCGGTGTATCTAAGCCTATCATGTGCCGGTGTATCTAAGCCTATCATGTGCCGGTGTATCTAAGCCTATCATGTGCCGGTGTATCTAAGCCTATCATGTGCCGGTGTATCTAAGCCTATCATGTGCCGGTGTATCTAAGCCTATCATGTGCCGGTGTATCTAAGCCTATCATGTGTAATACTGTGCTGCCGAGCAGCTGTATCTAAGCCTATTATGTGTGATACGGTTTCTAACATGTTGTATGTGCTGTGTAGACGGTGTATCTATGCCAAGCATGTGTGATACTGTGCTGATGAGCGCCGGTGTATCTAAGTCTATCATGAGTGATACTGTGCTGCTGAGCCGATGTATCTAAGCCTATCATGTGCCGGTGTATCTAAGCCTACCATGTGTGATACTGTGCTGCTGAGCCGGTGTATCTAAGACTATCATGTGTGATACTGTGCTGCTGAGCAGCTGTATCTAAGCTTATTATGTGTGATACTGTTTCTAACATGTTGTATGTGCTGCGTAGACGGTGTATCTATGCCAAGCATGTGTGATACTGTGCTGATGAGCCGGTGTATCTAAGTCTATCATGTGTGATACTGTGCTGCCGAGTTGGTGTATCTAAGCCTATTATGTGTGATGCTGTGCTGCTGAGCCGCTGTATCTAAGCCTTTTATGTGTGATACTGTTTCTAACATGTTGTATCTAAGCCTATCATGTGCGGTTCTGTTTGTAACATGTTGTATCTAAGCCTATCATGTGCGGTTCTGTTTGTAACATGTTGTATCTAAGCCTATCATGTGTGATATTGTCTGTAACTTGTATCTAAGCCTGTCACGTCTGACACTTTCTGTAGTGTTGTATCTAAGCCTGTCACGTCTGACACTTTCTGTAGTGTTGTATCTAAGCCTGTCACGTGTGATACTGTCTGTAGTGTTGTATCTAAGCCTGACACGTGTGCTGCAGTGCTCTGCGTTTCCTCACATGGTAACAGTAACCATGGAGGGCAGGACAATATGGCTCCTCCTAATAGTCTCATATGACTCGGTCCTATGGCCGCCGTCCTTACATTTGGCCATTTCCAGCCTCACGACATCGTTGCCGGGTGTTTCATCAGTTTGGGCGGCAGCACATGTGTCTGCAGACGCCTCCGCGTGTGGCCTCCGGGTCCATAGTCTCACTGCTCCTATAGTGAAGAGTCCATAGTGTCCATGCTTCTACAGTAAAGGATCCATAGTCTCACTGCTCATATAGTAAAGAATCCATAGTCTCACTGCTCATACAGTAAATAATCCATAGTCTCACTGCTCATACAGTAAATAATCCATAGTCTCATTGCTCATACAGTAAATAATCCATAGTCTCACTGCTCATACAGTAAATAATCCATAGTCTCATTGCTCATACAGTAAAGAATCCATAGTCTCACTGCTCATACAGTAAATAATCCATAGTCTCATTGCTCATACAGTAAATAATCCATAGTCTCACTGCTCATACAGTAAATAATCCATAGTCTCATTGCTCATATAGTAAAGAATCCATAGTCTCACTGCTCCTATAGTGAAGAATCCATAGTGTCCATGCTTCTACAGTAAAGGATCCATAGTCTCACTGCTCGTATAAAAGAATCCATAGCCTTACTGCCCATACAGTAAAGAATCCATAGTCTCATTGCTCATATAGTAAAGAATCCATAGTCTCACTGCTCATACAGTAAAGAATCCATAGTCTCATTGCTCATATAGTAAAGAATCCATAGTCTCACTGCTCATACAGTAAAGAATCCATAGTCTCACTGCTCATACAGTAAAGAATCCATAGTCTCACTGCTCATACAGTAAAGAATCCATAGTCTCACTGCTCATACAGTAAAGAATCCATAGTCTCACTGCTCATATAGTAAAGGATCCATAGTCTCACTGCTCATACAGTAAAGAATCCATAGTCTCACTGCTCATACAGTAAATAATCCATAGTCTCACTGCTCATACAGTAAATAATCCATAGTCTCATTGCTCATACAGTAAATAATCCATAGTCTCACTGCTCATACAGTAAATAATCCATAGTCTCATTGCTCATACAGTAAATAATCCATAGTCTCACTGCTCATACAGTAAATAATCCATAGTCTCATTGCTCATACAGTAAATAATCCATAGTCTCACTGCTCATACAGTAAATAATCCATAGTCTCATTGCTCATATAGTAAAGAATCCATAGTCTCACTGCTCCTATAGTGAAGAATCCATAGTGTCCATGCTTCTACAGTAAAGGATCCATAGTCTCACTGCTCGTATAAAAGAATCCATAGCCTTACTGCCCATACAGTAAAGAATCCATAGTCTCATTGCTCATATAGTAAAGAATCCATAGTCTCACTGCTCATACAGTAAAGAATCCATAGTCTCACTGCTCATACAGTAAATAATCCATAGTCTCATTGCTCATACAGTAAATAATCCATAGTCTCACTGCTCATACAGTAAATAATCCATAGTCTCATTGCTCATATAGTAAAGAATCCATAGTCTCACTGCTCCTATAGTGAAGAGTCCATAGTGTCCATGCTTCTACAGTAAAGGATCCATAGTCTCACTGCTCGTATAAAAGAATCCATAGCCTTACTGCCCATACAGTAAAGAATCCATAGTCTCATTGCTCATATAGTAAAGAATCCATAGTCTCACTGCTCATACAGTAAAGAATCCATAGTCTCATTGCTCATATAGTAAAGAATCCATAGTCTCACTGCTCATACAGTAAAGAATCCATAGTCTCACTGCTCATACAGTAAAGAATCCATAGTCTCACTGCTCATACAGTAAAGAATCCATAGTCTCACTGCTCATACAGTAAAGAATCCATAGTCTCACTGCTCATACAGTAAATAATCCATAGTCTCATTGCTCATATAGTAAAGAATCCATAGTCTCACTGCTCATACAGTAAAGAATCCATAGTCTCACTGCTCATACAGTAAAGAATCCATAGTCTCACTGCTCATACAGTAAAGAATCCATAGTCTCACTGCTCATACAGTAAAGAATCCATAGTCTCACTGCTCATACAGTAAAGAATCCATAGTCTCACTGCTCATACAGTAAAGAATCCATAGTCTCACTGCTCATACAGTAAATAATCCATAGTCTCATTGCTCATACAGTAAAGAATCCATAGTCTCACTGCTCATACAGTAAAGAATCCATAGTCTCACTGCTCATACAGTAAAGAATCCATAGTCTCACTGCTCATACAGTAAAGAATCCATAGTCTCACTGCTCATACAGTAAAGAATCCATAGTCTCACTGCTCATACAGTAAAGAATCCATAGTCTCACTGCTCATACAGTAAAAAATCCATAGTCTCACTGCTCATACAGTAAAGAATCCATAGTCTCACTGCTCATACAGTAAAGAATCCATAGTCTCACTGCTCATACAGTAAAGAATCCATAGTCTCACTGCTCATACAGTAAAGAATCCATAGTCTCATTGCTCGTAGAATAACAAATTCATAACCTTACTGCTCTTAGAATAAAGAATCCATAGTCTCACTGCTCATATAGTAAAGCATCATCGTCTGTGATGATATGCAGACCTTTCCTCTAGATTTGCAGTCTGCCTCTTGTCGTCATTGCAGGCCTAGCTGTAAGAACATCACTACAAAGATTTCTTTTCTGCATTGTTGTTCTATTTCTTTCTACATGATTCTCTTATCCATTGTATTGAATTTTACCAAATGACAGTTGTAAGATGGCCACTGGCTGACCCATCATGGGAGATATGTATCACAGAAGTGGTTATCCCCAGTGATGTAAGTACAGACGCAAGCTCCAGCACGTATAGTACTGAGAGGGTTAATAGGGCTGATGAGGACCAAGATAAAGAGCAGTCAGAGAGATGGCGGGACGGGCTTTTCACATATCCTCACCCTGGGTCATGGTGTGGTGGACATTAGAAAGTCCAGATGTATTACCATTATGTGTCTGTGTGTGGAGGTAAGAAGGCCTCCTGTGTGAAGTCTCCATGCTTGGACTTGTGTACTGGACTATCACTGAATGGCGGCTTATTTTTATGTGTTTGTGGTTTGCTTTATGGAGTCTTAATAAAGTATCTTGGATGTAACAGTGAGTAGAGATCCCTTCAGTTAACGCACAGGCACGAAATCCGAGGGGCACGTGTGACTGCCGCAGGGAAACCACATGTCTTCGATAAAAGCGGGTGCAGAAGTAAAAACAGTCACCATGGAGGAGCTGATAAAGCAACTGTTACAGGATAATCCTCAGCAGCAACAACAGCAGCAACAGCAGCAGCAGCAGCGGTGACAACAGCAGCAGCAGCGGTGACAACAGCAGCAGCAGCGGTGACAACAGCAGATGCAGCGGCAACCGCACAAGCAGTAGATGGAACTCCTAGCAGAGGCGATCCATGGCAGGCCAACCTCCCAACTCAAAGTCAAGGTGGTGATGTATACTTCAGGAAGACGGTAAACAGAGTCTTGGAAAAGATGACCCCAAGGGATGACGTTGAGGTGTTCCTGTTGTTTTTCAAAAGAGTGGCAGAACGGGAGAAATTGCCTCTGGGGCAGTGGGTGGAGGTTCTGGCGCCATATGTGACGGGGAACCTCAGAAGGTCTATCAGACCTGGCTCTGCAGGACATAAAAGAGTATCCCAAATTAAAGATGGCAATCTTGGGCTGCTTATGAGTAACTCTGTGCACCTCCGGGTATATCGAGGTGACATACAACCCCCCTCCCAAACGTTTGATCTATTACATTTGGTTCAAAAGTGGTTGCAACTGGCAGGGCTGTGGAGTCAGTAAGCCAAACCTTGGACTCCGACTCCTCAATTTCCCTTGCACCAACTCCACGACTCCGACTCCCACATATATTGCTTATAGGTAAGTGAAAAATTTATTGTAGTACAATGTGAACATCAGACATTTAATCATTTTATGATACAATAATCAAGATATTTGGATAGAACATAAAATATATTTATTGGATACAACTTTAGAATACAAAAAACTGTAATAAATTGTAAATATGTAATACAATATGTAATATACAGTAGATTACATATATATCTTGTGTGTGTGTGTGTGTGTGTATATTAATTACATATTGTATTACATAGTTACAATTTATTACAGTTTTTTGTGTTCTAAAGTTGTATTCCAATAAATATATTTTATGTTCTATCCAAATATATTGATTTTATTGTATCATAAACGTGATTCAATGTCTGATGTTCACATTGTACTACAATAAATGTTTCACTTAAATATAAGCATTATACTAAATGTTATTATTTAGTATGTTTTTGTTGAAAACTGTTTTTTGCCACTTACATAGTTTATTATACAGTGTTACAGTATATATAACACTATGTAATATATTATATGTATTACATAGTGTTACATAGTGTATTACATAGTGTTATATATAACATAGTTATATTATATGTATTACATAGTGTTACATAGTGTAACTGTTATATATAACACTATGTAATACACTATGTAATACACTATGTAAGTGGCAAAAAACAGTTTTCAACAAAAACATAGTACATAACATTTGTGCAGTCCATGAATTTGTTGCCTCCATCAGATCCTCCTTCGCAGATGACCGCAAATCTGACCTAAATCATTTTAAGGCTAGAGAACGACCTCTCTACAGTAACTTGGGTTGGAGGCAAAGCCGTAACCACATGGGCAACATCTCTAACAATTTCCAGGTATAAAGGAATTGCCTCATGCACAGTCAGTTTTGATGAACGGTTGAATTTTTCTATTTCTTTGAGAACAAATGAAAAATGTTGCTGAAATCTGGTCAATCTGCTGCTATAAGAGACGGAGTGAAATCTTTTTCCTTGCGGCAACGCTTTGCCTGCTCCATTTCATCCAAATACTTGTCAAAGTTAAACTCCTCATCTGATGAGGATGAAGATATGGCAGCAGTAGCACTGTCAGGGCCCAAGTCCTCTTGCGCCTGGCAGTCCTGTAGCCACTCATCCTAACTGCTACCTCAGTCAAAGCTTCTTTTCCTTTAGTAAGCTGTTGATCATCAAGCAGTATACGATGACTTGGGTCCACATAAACAGCTGCCAGAAGAATTTTATTTTCCAATAGCTGTGTCTCTCTCCATTTCATTGAAGCAGAAATGCCATCTGCGATTAAACCTCCTCTTTGGGACAGGCAAAATAGCAAGTTTTTCCACTCCCTTATGAAAATGCCAGGAGTTAAATCCTCAGCTTGTAATTTTTTTAGTCAAGGTAAATGGGTGATTAAGCAATTCCTTCAATTCAGCCACCTGTGTCCATTGACCTTTATTTAAGGTTACTTGAGGGTTCACCATATCTATAAGAAATGATTTTAGTTCAAGCAATCGTCATTAAATAAGTGCTGCCTCACCGAGTGGCTTGATCAACAATTGCCCCTTTCCCAGAACATCTCTTCAAGATGGAATCAATTTTAGGGGTTCTAGCGGCAATAACCAATTCCCTCACTTTTCCAATCAGATTTCCAGCATGTCCGCCCAGTTTCACACATCCGGCTTTTCGCCGGTTTGGCGGATGCGGCGCATGCCAGTACAGTACGATACAGTACAGTGGCAGCACCGCAACTTCCGGGTCACATGCTCCGGTCACATGACAGCATGTGACCGGCATTTGTCACGCTGCCACTGTACACACTGTACTGGAGTGCGCCGCATCCATAGTTACATAGTTACTAAGGTTGAAAAAAGACCTAGGTCCATCTAGTTCATCCTTCCTCCACCAGTTCTACATTTGGTCACTAAGTCATTTATAACCAACATTGTTGTGTAGTGAGGAAATCATCCAGCCCTTTTTTGAAAGCTGTTATAGTATCTGCCATTACTACCTCTTGTGGTAGTGTATTCCACAGTCTGACCGCTCTAACTGTAAAGAACCCTTTCCTATTTAGGTGTCGGAATCGCTTTTCTTCCACTCGCAGTGAGTGCCCCCTGGTCCTTAGTATTATCTTCGGAAGAAATAAGTCATGTGCCAGTCCTTTATATTGACCACACATGTATTTATACATATAAATGAGATCTCCTCTGAGACGTCTTTTTTCTAAGCTAAACATATCTAACTTTTTCAACCTGTCATCATATGGGTGGCCTCCATTACTCATCATACGGGCGGCCTCCATTCCTTGTAATAGTCTAGTTGCCTGCCTTTGAACTGACTCTAACTTCTGAATATCCTTTTTAAAATGTGGAGCCCAAAACTGGATCCCGTATTGCAGATGTGGCCTTACAAGTGATTTATAGAGGGGTAACAATACGTTGGGATCGCGGGATCTAATCTCTCTTTTTATACACCCTAAAATCTTGTTTGCTTTTGCAGCTGCTGCTTGACATTGAGTGCTGCTGCTCAGCTTATTTGTAATGAGAATATCCAAGTCCTTCTCCTGTTGTGTAGTCCTGAGTTTACTTCCATTTAATGTATACGCAGCTATAGGATTACTCCGTCCTAGGTGCATTACTTTACATTTATCAACATTAAATCTCATTTGCCAAGTATCTGCCCATTCTGACATCTTATCCAGATCTTTTTGTGATATTGTACTATCAAGGTCAGTTTTTAATATCCTACATAGTTTGATGTCATCAGCAAAGACTGACACTTTACTATCAATCACATCCACAAGGTCATTAATAAAGAGAGTAAAAAGAATCGGTCCAAGCACAGATCCCTGCGGCACCCCACTGCTGACTATAGCCCATTTAGAGAATGTTCCATTTATGACTACTCTTTGTTTCCTATCTTTTAGCCAATTCCTTACCCAGTTGCATATTGTGTCCCCTAGTCCTTGCTTCTGGAGCTTTAGTATAAGGCTATTATGTGGTACAGTATACCACATAATACCACCAAACCGGTGAAAAGCCGGATGTGTGAAACCGGGGTCCCTCTTGCAGACTATCTCTTATTGCCAGCTGCAGCGTGTGCACAACACAGCGCATGTGATGAATATGAAAGTGTTTTGAAGCAGCTTCAACAAGATCATCTAATCCTAAAGTATCATTTTGCTGCTCTTCTGTTGTAATATCTGTTTGTTCCTCAGTTACATGAGCAGCGCTGTGGCTCCATCTCACACATACTGAATCCTAAATGTTCTTCTAGCTGCTGTTCATTACTCTCAGTCATCAGTGTAATTGCACTTATCATGTTTGAAGCATTGTCCGTTACAATAGCAAGAACCTGCTCTTTTTTGAGTTCGCAGTCTTGCAGAACTTTTTCCACTAAGGCCTGGAGAAACTGGCTGCTGTGATGAGCTTTAGTGTCTTTTACTACCAGTGTCTTGGTAACAATTTCTTTCTTGTCACAAACATATCGAACATTGATGGCAAAATAGTTCAGTGACATGCAGTGACTCCGGGCATCCCAGCAAAGGCGATGGGTGAAAAGATAGGACATTCAGACACAGCGTTTTGTGAGGATCCTCACACAGAATGAGCAGTCAGTTTCTGTGGCCTTTTTCTAATCTGCTTTTGCTATTGACAGCATTATATATGAGCTCAAAAACCTTTCAGGTGATGCGCTTTTTTAAAAAGCTGATTTGCTTTTGCAGCTGAAAAAGTATCCTCAAAAAATGCAGCAAAAACGCTGTGTGTGAATGTAGCCTTAGATCAGGAATAGAACAGACATTTATAGGACATTTCATAACTTTCCCAAATTCCTATGAAAAAATATTCAGCACATTCTTCATTGCACGCTGGACCCAATTTATTATATATATTTAGGAGTCTGAGTCGGTGCATTTTATACCGACTCCGACTCCACCAAAATGAGCTCCGACTCCGACTCCACAGACCTGGCAACTGGCATCGGCAGCAGTACCGTATAGATATAGAATGCAATGGACAAGTAGTAGATATGTACCAATCTGCTGGTAGTGGCAACAGCACAGTATACAGTGTGTCCACCGCCATTAACTTGAGAACGGCGGCAGCTATAGGCATAGAAGTGGTGTCTAGGTATAGTAAAGTAGCCATGCGCTATGCAATGAAACCACCGATAGCGCCACCTGGTGGAAAACAACGGAGTTAGCATTTTTATCTCGAAAACGGAACGAGATAGGCTGCTTTCACACATCAGTTTTTTGCCATCAGGCACAATCTGGTGAAAAAACTGATGCAACAGATCCGTCGAAAAAACGAATCCGTTCCATCAGTTTTTTCCATCCGTTTCGTCAGTATTTTGATACTGAGCATGTTCAGTTTAAAAAAACGTAAATCGGCGTCGGATTCCGGCATATGACGGATGACGACGGATCCAGCTGCCATAGGCTTCCATTATAAAAACACGCCGTACGGCGCCAGATCCGTTTTTTAGCCGGAGACAAAAAAGTTCACTTCAACGTTCCATCTGGCCGCCGGACTAGCAAATTCTGCTTGATCCGGCGAAAGCTGGATGGAACGCAAGGCCATCCAGCACAATCTGGCGCTAATAGAAGTCTATGGGGGAAAAACAGATCTGGCGGCAACAAACGCTGCTGGATCCGGTTTTTTCATGTTTTTGCCGGATTGTGCCTGATAGCAAAAAACTGATGTGTGAAAGCGGCCATAGAGAAAAAAAGTGAATTACAAAGTTGTAGGGCATCATAAATTCAATACGAATCGACACCTTGCATACAGAAATGCTATGATATGAAACCCATGACCCCCCCAAAACATTGAATGCTGGTCACGCATATGGCGCTCATTTAACTTTGATGCTGAAAGTGGCCCCCGTCAGCTGCAATGCACATCTGGACTCTGCACAGCATACTGTATCTTGCTGCACGCTGTGCAATATGGTAGGTGACACGTTTGCTCAAGCATCTGTGATACGTCGTCGTAGGTCCTGCAATGTTGGTGGAGGGGTCGCATACACCTGCTGTTTGATGTGACCTCACAGAAAGAAGTCCAATGGGGTCAGGTCAGCGTGGAGGCCACTCCACGCAGCCACCATACCCAATGACTTGTAGGAAGGTCTCCATGAGGTATCGCTTCACGTCCGCAGCCTTGTGAGTGTTACACGTTCTAATCATAGCGTTTCTGTATGCAAGGTGTCGATTCGTTTTGAATTGATGATGCCCTACAACTTTGTAATTCACTTTTTTTCTCTATCTTGTTCCGTTTTCTAGATAAAAATGCTAACTCCGTTGTTTTCCACCAGGCGGCGCTATAGGTGTTTTCATTGCTTAGTGCATGGCTACTTTACTATACCTAGACCCCACTTCTATGTCTATAGCTGCCGCCGTTCTCAAGTTAATGGCGGTGGACAGGATATGGGTGGACACACTGTATATACATGATGGACAGGCTGAGATGTGTGGCTGTGTGAGACCTCGAAGAAACAGTACAATATCGATATGATTTATAGGTAGGAGATGCCGGCTGTGTATAGAGCAGTATAGAATACAATAGACAGGCAGATGCTAAAGCCAATGATATATAATGTAATCGCTGCTGCTCCAGCTACTTGTTGTAGCAGTGTTACTAGCACACGCTGAAAAGGGCTGACTCTGCAGGGAATGACGAGGGGTCTTCCGCACAGACATGACGTTAGCAAATGTCTGCTCAGTGAAAGCTTCACCATGCAGGGAGCACAGCTGTACTGGTAAATTTTGCCAGTTTGGAATGGGAAAACTTAACCTCAATCACTTTTATTGTGAAGGACTAAAGACATGATTATTAAATAGTGTTTGAATTCCTTAAAGGGAACCTGTCACCAGGATTTTCCCTTATGAGCTGCGGCCACCACCAGTGACCCTTTAAATACTGCATTCTAGGATACTGTATATAAGGCCCTGGCTGCTCTGTAGAACATAGAAATGACCTTTTTATTATACTCCCCTATGAGGCGGTCCGGTCCGACAGGGGTCGCGGCTCTTCATCTACTGCCGCCTCTCTTCTTGCGATCGGCATCCTCCTTCCAGTCTTCATGTGGATTATGCGTCCTAAGTCATCCAAACGTCCTCCATTTCGTCCCTGTGCACGCGCACTTCTATCTGCCCTGCTGAGGGCAGATCAAGGCATTGTAGTGCGCATACACGGGCGGTCATTGACCTTTCCCCGCACCTGTGCATTACAGTTCTTTGCTCTGCCCTCAGCACTTTTCGTGCCCCGCTGTGATGATTGGTCATCATAGTCATCGTTACCATCATCCTCATCACTTTCACCCCCACTGTCAGCCTCATTCCCTGTCTGTGACTGGGACAACTAAGGTTCCTCTCTAGATCCATGTCCATGCTCATAAGTTGCTAAATAACTTGATAGTGCTGAATATTATAAGAATGAAAAGACTGGGCATGCAGAGGATGCAATGTTCTGTCCTGTTGCTTTTGGGAAGTGTTGCTGTCCATTGAGAGGATATGGAGGTGTTGAGGATAAGAATTAAGTAACTAAAATACTTAATTCAGCCATTTCATAGACTCAGGTATATAGTTTGGTAGCTGTAACTAACACATGTTTATGTATGCTTTTGTTCCTTACTAACACGTATATATGTATATTGCATATTTAGTGATTTTCCTTAAACACAGTATATACCAGTATATGTAACTTGAAGATGGCTGCCACATCCTGTCTACATCGGAGATGATGAACAAAGGAATTCCTAAAGTTTTGACTGACCAATCCAACAGAGACTATGCTAATTTTTATACGTCTTGAAGCCCCGACCTACGATACTTGATTGGATTGTACTTTTGTTCACACCCTTTTACTTGTTGGTCCTATAGGGGCTTTGTCTAAGAATAAAGTTCAGTTGCTCAGCGTCTGTTGTGAGAGAGAGAGTCATAATTGATTCAACTAATTGTTATTCTTTCTCGCTGTGCACACACGACAATATAATTCGGAACAGCAGTCAGATCCAGAGAGAGACCGCTTAAGTCTCATTTTAACCTCAACAGAGGTGGCGGTATATATTGACCAAGTGGTCCCTGAAAAACGTATACCGTCTCTGTCCATTATTGCTGCCTCATGTGTTGAACATGCGCACATTCACTTATGCAAGACAGCACAGATCTGTGTCATGCGATGTTCGGCTCTGCACACACCTGGTGGGACAGCATCGTCAGACTTTGTTCACACCACAGAGTCTGACAAGCAACCTGAGGCTTCTTTACTGTTCAGTCAGAGCCGAACGTCGGCTGATTCAGGTTCACTGGTCTTCAGCTCAGCAGGAGTTAATTCCTGCAGACTGGTGAGCAGGACCTAAGTGCTCAGGTTGCTGATTGCCAAGTGCAGCTCTCTCCTCCCTATTTAAGGCACGGCCTCCTTCCAGTATATACCGATTATAGCTTCAGCATAAGCTCCAGCGATCTTGGTCTTAGTAGTGATCCTGTTTATGGTGATGTAAATCTGCGATTTTGAGTGTGAACGTTCCCCTGTTGTGCGTTACTTCCTTCCCTTTTCTTTATTCCCCTGTACACATATTGTCTCACCTGTGTATGTTGAGTGCAGTGTGTACAAGTTTTCATTCTCCCTTGTCTGTCATTTTGTGGGGTTCTGTTATTGTGTTTCCGGCCCTCCCCAAGAGTGGGGGACAGGGGGAGTAAGATCAGGGCTCGGACAGGAGTTAGGGTCCCACTTAGGGCTCGGACCTGGCTACCATCAAGCCTACCTCCAAGATAAGGGACAGCACAGACACAAAAATATCACCTTACCAGCCGCTCATCAGACTAGTTTTACTATGAGAATCAGCTTCCCTGGATCTTCCCATCTCCCCCACATTATGTGCAATAGATACACCCGGTCCATAACTTTGCCAGCTGCAGGTTTATATTGACTTGTACACTCAGACATTATCAGTCACATATTGAAAAACATAGTTTGGGGATATCATTTTGTCTCCGCTGCACTGATCAGCATTGTAACCTGAACTTTTCAATACAACTGTTTTCAAAAATCTTTAGAATTATAATGTTCTCTTAGTTTATGGCAGCAGAATATTTGCTGCTGATCCTGCCCTCACTGACCGCCGGCCGCTCCTTCGTTACTGTCCACTCGAGTCCATCATTTTACAAAAGTGATCATGGGTTAACCAGTCACGTGAAATAAATAGTGAACACGTCACCAATATTTTAAGTAAATATATTTCTAAAAAAGCTGTTGACGTGAATTTCTCACCAGATGTCAGTAATAACCCATCCAATACACAGTCAATCTCCATAAATTTGTGAAAAATTGTTTTTATATATTTTTTTGTGCTGTGAAAGTGATAAGACCAGTTACAACGATGCCACACTTACAGTTGAAACCAGAAGTTTCCCTCCGCTCCCTATGAAGACACATCTGCAGGTTTTCACCTCTGCTCTCTATAAAGACACATCTGCAGGTTTTTCCATCCGCTCCCTATAAAGACACATCTGCAGGTTTTCACCTCCGCTCTCAATACAGACACATCTGCAGGTATTTCCCTCCGCTCTCTATACAGACACATCTGCAGGTTTTTCCCTCCGCTCCCTATAAAGACACATCTGCAGGTTTTTCCCTCCGCTCGCTATACAGACATATCTGCAGGTTTTCACCTCCGCTCTCAATACAGACACATCTGCAGGTATTTCCCTCCGCTCTCTATACAGACACATCTGCAGGTTTTTCCCTCCGCTCTCTATACAGACACATCTGCAGGTTTTTCCCTCCGCTCCCTATAAAGACACATCTGCAGGTTTTTCCCTCCGCTCGCTATACAGACATATCTGCAGGTTTTTCCCTCCACTCTCTATATAGACACATCTGCAGGTTTTCCCTCCGCTCTCTATAAAGACACATCTGCAGGTTTTTCTCACTATCTGACATGAAATCAGAATAAACCTTTGCTGTTTTATGTCAATTAGGAACCAAAATTATTTCCATTTGCCAAATGCCAGAATAATGAGAGAGAGAGAGAGAGAATGTTTTCAGGCATTTTTATCCCTTTCTGCACAGTGGTTTTCTCCATGTCATTAGTATTTGGTGGCGTTGCCCTTACACTGTGTGACTTGGGGGAAATGTTTTGGATCCTTCCACAAACTTCTCACAATATTTGGTAGTAATTTGGGCCGATTCCTCCTGACAGATCTGGTGTAGTTGAGCCATGTTTGGAGGTCGCCGCTCGCTCCGGCCTTTTCAGCTTTGCCCGTAAATTTTCAATAGGATTGAGATCAGGGTTTTGTGATGGCCACTCCAAAACACTGACTTTGTTATCCTTAAGCCCCTTTGTAACCAGTTTGGCAGTAGCTTCGGGTTATTTTCCATTTGGAAGACCTATTTCCGCCCAAGCTTTAAGTTCCCGGCTGATGTCTTGAGATGTTCTTCAGTATTGCCACACAATCTTTTTTCCTCATGATTCCATCTATTTTTTGAAGTGCACCAGTCCCTCCTGCAGCAAAACAACCCCACAATATGATGCTGCCGCCCGTGTTTCACAGTTGGGATGTTGTTCTTAGTCTTCAAAGCTTCTCCCTTTTTCCTCCAAATGTAGCAATGGTCATTATGGCCAAACAGTTCAATTTTAGTTTTTTCAGACCACAGGACAGGTCTCCAGAAATTTAAGGTCTTTGTTCCTGTGTGCATTTGCAAGCATTCATCTGACTTTTTTTATGTTTGTTTTGGAGTAATGGCTTCTTCTGGCAGAGTGGCCTTTCAGCCCATGTTGATACAGGAATTGTTTCATTGTGGATAATGACTCAATGTTACCAGCTTCCTCCAGCATTTTCACAAGGTATTTTGCTTTTATTTTTGGGTTGATATGCACATGTCTGACCAAAGCACGCTCATCTCTGGTACACAGAACCCGTCTCCTTCCTGAGCGGTATGATGGCTGGACATTCCCATCTTGTTTGTACTTGCGTATAATTGTTTGTACAGATGAATGAGGCACCTTCAGGGATCTGGAAATTGCACCCAAGGATGAACCAGACTTGTGCAAATCCACATTTATCTTCCTGAGATCTTGGCTGATTTCTTTTGACTTTCCCATGATGCTGCACATAGAAGCTGTGTGTTTCAGGTGTGCAATAAAATACAACCACAGGTGTGTCTCTAATTAACTCAGATGTTACCAATAAACCTATCAGAAGCTTACAAAGCCATGACATCATCATATGGGCTGTCCCATATTGTTTAAAGACATAGGTGCTCTTAGTGTATGGAAACTTTTGACTTTACAGAAAGTAATAAAAAAATGTTCTTTAAAATGAAAACAAGAACCAACTCACCATAGATGGAACCAGGAGTAGATCACAGGATCCGCACGGAAAATTCCCTGGCCAGGGCTACAGAAGCTCAAACAGAGAGAAAATTGTATGGAGCAGAGTCATAGGCAAGGATCTATAACATTTCCCTTTATTTGAATCATTACTGGCCCTAACAGATCCCATAGGGATTAAAACCAACGCGTTTCGATAACAGTTTGTGGCTTAATCATGGATATACAGATAACATACTACTAACACACCATATAAAGAGTGAACATGAGGGTGATCTGTTCAAGTTCACAGAGTAATTGAATGCGAACAGGTACATTTTGTTTTATGTATCTATGCTAATGCCGAAACAGGAATTTGCCTTCAAGCACCTAAAATATATAATACAATATGCTAAACAATATTTATTACCGCAGCATAGTAGCACATAAATAATAACTATATTGTGTAATAAGATCCTGGCAAATATTAAAACCCTGAGTTACTCTAGTGTGAAGTTTAAAGATCCAAAAAAGACTCACTATTCCGGATCTTTCTTTTAAAGTCTCCTCCTTCTCGGTCGTTTAGTGACGTTCTCGAGCGCTCTAAATTTAAGACTAGAGACATCTCTGTGCTGTAACCAGAATGCCTAAAAACCGCTGATGTTCCAATTGCATCCAGTTTGCTGGCATCTGAGATGTGTCGTCCGATCCTGACTTTGTTCGGCCCGATAGTGCAGCCGACATATTACATTCTACACAGGGTGCAATCAATAAGGTAAATTACACCTTTCTTTGAAACATTTGTACCCGCTGATTTCAGGTCTTTCTGTAGCTCTCCACAAGTGTCCTTGGCTCTTGGACAACTCCTCTGATGATTTTTTTTCACTCCTCTGTCTGAAAGCCTGTGGGGAACACCTGTTCATGGCCATATTACAGTGAAATTATGTTCTTTCCACTTCCGGATTATGGCCCCAGAAGTGCACACTGGTACCTTCTGTAGTTTAGAAATTCTTCTGTAACCAATACCATCAGTATATTTTGCAACAATATGGTTGTGAAGACACTTCTCATGAGACAGCTCACTGGTTTTACCCATCATGAGATGTTTCTTGTGTGGCTAATTGGTAATGAGACAGCTTTTTATAGGCCTGGATCAGTTGAACCAGCTGATATTATTTTTCACTAAGTGGCAGGATTGCTTTCTAACTACTAATAGATTTCAGTTGGTGTCATGACTTTCCATGGCTTTTTGCACCTCTCTTTGTGTTCAATACTTTTTCTCATTATTTCACATACCTTAATTTATAGATATCTATGGTTTGCTTTCTTTGCCTGTGTAGATTTGATGGATTGTTACCGACATCCGGTAAGAAATTCATTTCAATATCCCCTTTCAGGGCTGCCACTAGGAGCTTCAGGGCCCCTGACTGGCATAATTTTGGGGCCCCCTTGAGACTCTGCCCCAGGTCCACCTCTGGTTTGTAAGCCAATAAATTAAGCGTGAAGGGGCCCCCCTTCTGTTGGGGCCCCGGACTAGAGTCCTGTTTGTCCCCCCCCCCCCCCACCCGGTGGCGGCCCTGCCCTTTTAGAAATATAATTACTTAGAAAATTGCGAACGTGTTCAATATTTATTTCTCTTGCTGTATAATCTTTCCCTATAGCGCCACCACAGGGGAAATGTGGTATTACAATGTATCCATTCTTATCATTGAGCTGCCTGTGTAATGCTGCACAGGACACGTCCTGCAGAGAGAGTGACGCTCTTTGTAATTGCTCTATTGGCCAAAAGACGAGGATTCGGAACAGAGGAGACCTATTAGGGTTAAAAAAAAATGGGTTTATGATGAGTTTTCACGTATCTTGGTAGAGATATGGTATCTTTGGAATGGCACGTGTGCCTATTGGGGGGGGGCTGTACCGTACAGACCCCATAAATCCTCAACGTAGCTCAACTCTGAGTTCCTGGGTGGATGCCTGCCATGGGTGTTATGGAGGCGGGAGGATCTGCATTACTTTTTTCGGTGGCCACTTGAGTAAATTGTGCAGTAACAACCCTAAGGGTACTACACAGTTGCTCTATGGAAATGTCAAATCAAGAGGAAGAGGGGAGTAGAGAAGATCCAGCACCGACGTAATACATTTTTTTTTATTCAAAATTCATAAAAAAAGGTAATTCCAACCAAGTGCAGAATATATTGATGCTTGACGCGTTTCGGAGAAAGTAGACTCCTTATTCATAAGCAACGTTGCTTATGAATAAGGAGTCTACTTTCTCCGAAACGCGTCAAGCGACAATATATTCTGCACTTGGTTGGAATTTCCTTTTTTATGAATTCTGAATAAAGAATTTTTTATTACGTCGGTGCTGGATCTTCTCTCCTCCTCTTGATGTGACTGATTATTCAGCTGTGGAAGCCAAACCACTTGTTCTGTGCAGGGGACCAGACGTTGGAGATACCTGCTTTGGAGTGGTGAGCTGAACTAAATTCCTTACTTCTATGGAAATGTACCTTCCAAGAAAAAAGGAACACTCTCCTATTTTCATGCAATCTGTGTCTTGTACACGTAGTAAACACCAGGTGGCGCTAATTCCCCTTGGAATGAATGAGCTGAGCTACAGTGATCTCACTAGGTGGCGGCACATTTTATCTGAGCACTGACACCGCTGTATGGAGTCTATGATACATTGCACTTAACTAGACTGAAATCTTGAAAAAATGAAAAATAGTAGATATTTTTTTATTTTAAATGCGTAAATACATACCTGAAACTCATGGGCCGCAATGCAAAGTCTGAAACACCCCCTCCAATACTGGGGTCTTCTTACACGGCAGACATTGGTTTATGCCCCCCCCCAATATGTGCCCAGATGAGGCTGCTCAGATACACCCACAAATACACATTTCTGCTTCTATGATTTCCAACTCTTCTTCCTCCATCCTTACACTGCTCCTTATTGACCTTCCTTTCCATACAGAATTATTGTTACATTTTTCTCTTCTTGTCACTTTCTGCAGTTTTATATCTTTTACATAATGATGGCATTAGATTGTACGACTGAATGTCGCCACGTAACATGGAAAGTGTCCAGGGCAGGTGGGTGTGCTGCCAGCCTGGAGGAAAACACTCACTACTCACAGGTTGTACCTTGTATAAGCGGCTGAGAGGTCAGTCATTTACTCAGCAGCAAAGTCATAGATCAGATCCTGCAAGATCATTCAATAAAATAAAGATAAAATACCAGAACAAATAACAGCAGTGTGCATAGTGTACTGATCCTGAGTTACCTCCTGTATTATTATACTCCAGAGCTGCACTCACTATTCTGCTGGTACAGTCACTGTGTACATACAGTTAGGTCCAGAAATCTTTGGACAGTGACACAATTTTCGCGAGTTGGGCTCTGCATGCCACCACATTGGATTTGAAATGAAACCTCTACAACAGAATTCAAGTGCAGATTGTAACGTTTAATTTGAAGGTTTGAACAAAAATATCTGATAGAAATTGTAGGAATTGTCACATTTCTTTACAAACACTCCACATTTTAGGAGGTCAAAAGTAATTGGACAAATAAACCAAACCCAAACAAAATATTTTTATTTTCAATATTTTGTTGCGAATCCTTTGGAGGCAATCACTGCCTTAAGTCTGGAACCCATGGACATCACCAAACGCTGGGTTTCCTCCTTCTTAATGCTTTGCCAGGCCTTTACAGCCGCAGCCTTCAGGTCTTGCTTGTTTGTGGGTCTTTCCGTCTTAAGTCTGGATTTGAGCAAGTGAAATGCATGCTCAATTGGGTTAAGATCTGGTGATTGACTTGGCCATTGCAGAATGTTCCACTTTTTTGCACTCATGAACTCCTGGGTAACTTTGGCTGTATGCTTGGGGTCATTGTCCATCTGTACTATGAAGCGCCATCCGATCAACTTTGCGGCATTTGGTTGAATCTGGGCTGAAAGTATATCCCGGTACACTTCAGAATTCATCCGGCTACTCTTGTCTGCTGTTATGTCATCAATAAACACAAGTGACCCAGTGCCATTGAAAGCCATGCATGCCCATGCCATCACGTTGCCTCCACCATGTTTTACAGAGGATGTGGTGTGCCTTGGATCATGTGCCGTTCCCTTTCTTCTCCAAACTTTTTTCTTCCCATCATTCTGGTACAGGTTGATCTTTGTCTCATCTGTCCATAGAATACTTTTCCAGACTGAGCTGGCTTCATGAGGTGTTTTTCAGCAAATGTAACTCTGGCCTGTCTATTTTTGGAATTGATGAATGGTTTGCATCTAGATGTGAACCCTTTGTATTTACTTTCATGGAGTCTTCTCTTTACTGTTGACTTAGAGACAGATACACCTACTTCACTGAGAGTGTTCTGGACTTCAGTTGATGTTGTGAACGGGTTCTTCTTCACCAAAGAAAGTATGCGGCGATCATCCACCACTGTTGTCATCCGTGGACGCCCAGGCCTTTTTGAGTTCCCAAGCTCACCAGTCAATTCCTTTTTTCTCAGAATGTACCCGACTGTTGATTTTGCTACTCCAAGCATGTCTGCTCTCTCTCTGATGGATTTTTTCTTTTTTTTCAGCCTCAGGATGTTCTGCTTCACCTCAATTGAGAGTTCCTTAGACCGCATGTTGTCTGGTCACAGCAACAGCTTCCAAATGCAAAACCACACACCTGTAATCAACCCCAGACCTTTTAACTACTTCATTGATTACAGGTTAACGAGGGAGACGCCTTCAGAGTTAATTGCAGCCCTTAGATTCCCTTGTCCAATTACTTTTGGTCCCTTGAAAAAGAGGAGGCTATGCATTACAGAGCTATGATTCCTAAACCCTTTCTCCGACTTGGATGTGAAAACTCTCATATTGCAGCTGGGAGTGTGCACTTTCAGCCCATATTATATATATAATTGTATTTCTGAACATGTTTTTGTAAACAGCTAAAATAACAAAACTTGTGTCACTGTCCAAATATTTCTGGACCTAACTGTACATTACATTACTAATCCTGTACTGACCCCGAGTTATATCCTGTATGATACTCCAGAGCTGCACTCACTATTCTGCTGGTGCAGTCACTGTGTACATACATTACATTACTGATCCTGAGTTACCTCCTGTATTATACTCCAGAGCTGCACTCACTATTCTGCTGGTGCAGTCACTGTGTACATACATTACATTACTGATCCTGAGTTACCTCCTGTATTATACTCCAGAGCTGCACTCACTAATCTGCTGGTGCAGTCACTGTGTACATACATTACATTACTGATCCTGTACTGACCCTGAGTTACCTCCTGTATTATACTCCAGAGCTGCACTCACTATTCTGCTGGTGCAGTCACTGTGTACATACATTACTGATCCTGAGTTACCTCCTGTATTATACTCCAGAGCTGCACTCACTATTCTGCTGGTGCAGTCATTGTGTACATACATTACATTACTGATCCTGAGTTACCTCCTGTATTATACTCCAGAGCTGCATTCACTATTTTGCTGGTGCAGTCACTGTGTACATATATTACTGATCCTGTACTGATCCTGAGTTACCTCCTGTATTATACTCCAGAGCTGCACTCACTATTCTGCTGGTGCAGTCACTGTGCACATACATTACATTACTGATCCTGTACTGATCCTGAGTTACATCCTGTATTATACTCCAGAGCTGCACTCACTATTCTGCTGGTGCAGTCACTGTGTACATACATTACATTACTGATCCTGTACTGATCCTGAGTTACCTCCTGTATTATACTCCAGAGCTGCACTCACTATTCTGCTGGTGCAGTCACTGTGTACATACATTACATTACTGATCCTGTACTGATCCTGAGTTACCTCCTGTATTATACTCCAGAGCTGCACTCACTATTCTGCTGGTGCAGTCACTGTGTACATACATTACATTACTTATCCTGTACTGATCCTGAGTTACATCCTGTATTATACTCCAGAGCTGCACTCACTATTCTGCTGGTGCAGTCACTGTGTACATACATTACATTACTGATCCTGAGTTACCTCCTGTATTATACTCCAGAGCTGCACTCACTATTCTGCTGGTGCAGTCACTGTGTACATATATTACATTACTTATCCTGAGATACCTCCTGTATTATACTCCAGAGCTGCACTCACTATTCTGCTGGTGGAGTCACTGTGTACATACATTACATTACTGATCCTGAGTTACCTCCTGTATTATACTCCAGAGCTGCACTCACTATTCTGCTGGTGCAGTCACTGTGTACATACATTACATTACTGATCCTGAGTTACCTCCTGTATTATACTCCAGAGCTGCACTCACTATTCTGCTGGTGCAGTCACTGTGTACATACATTACATTACTTATCCTGTACTGATCCTGAGTTACATCCTGTATTATACTCCAGAGCTGCACTCACTATTCTGCTGGTGGAGTAACTGTGTACATACATTACATTTCTCATCTTGCACTGTCTTATAGGAGCACAGCCATGCACATACCAAGTCACAAAGTGAAGCATTAGTAAATTTAGGCTGTGAGTATAATACATAGAATATATACACTACTCACAAAAAGTTTGGGATATTTTGCTTTCCGGTGAAATTTCAGGATGATCCTATAACGCTTTCTACCTTTTTCAGGTACCTTAATGTGACCTTCTCTAATCTTTTGGATGCTCACGTCCAACTGTTCAATGTTTCAGGACTTTTTGCACAACTTGCTGTTCTCTAAGAAGGAGCCTAATGGCAAAATTCACACCAGGAGTTTGATCCATGAATTGCCCAATAAATTTCGGGGTTCACTTAGAATTGGTATTAAGCCGTCCTCTTCATCAGGCTGTTCAAATTTGATATCATGAGACCAAGACGACACCTTTATCTATGTTCACACTAGAAAAATGATTTTTCTTAAGAAATTTCTTAAGAGTGCACCTGTGTTAAAAAACGCACCAAAAACGCACCTGCGTTTTTGCCGCGTTTTCGGTGCGTTTTCGATGCGTTTTTGGTGCGTTTTTACCGCTGGTTGCGTTATTGTGCCATTATCTATGGTAACTAACGCAGTTAGCTGCAGAAAAGAAGTGACTGCTCATTCTTTTTCTTAAGAAAATCCACTGAAAGAATTTTCTTAAGAAAAAAACGCAGTGTGCGCACAGCTAATTTTTTTTGCCATAGGTTTTGCTGGGGAATGTCTGCAGAAAGGTTACAAGAATTTCTCAAGAAATTTCTGCAGCAAAAACGCACCAAAAACGCAGGTAAAAAACGCAGTGTGTGAACACACATCCGTGAAACCCGTGCGTGTTTGGTCCGTTTCTGTGTCTACTGGAGACACGGCCAAACGTGCACCAATGTTATTGTATGATAAAAGCTCCACGTGCGTTTTTGATGCATGTCCGTTTGTCCGTGTCCGTGATCTGTACCTGTGTGCGTTTTGCACGGCAGCATGTCCGTTTTCTGCACGCAACACGCAGCACGGACCCAATGAAAGTCAATGGGTCTGTGCGCACGTCCGAGTGACACGGACGCATCTCTGTTTGCTCCCTGTACATTTTGTGCTTTTTTCATGTGATGTCGGTCTTTTTTCTTTGTCTGTTTCGTTCTCTCCCTCAGTCCGTCGGTCGGTCTCTATGTCTGTCGGTCGGTCTCTCTGTCTGTCTGTCCCTCTCGCTGTCTGTCGGTCAGTTCCCCCCCTCTCTCATACTTACCGATCCCCGATCTCCGGCGCGGCGCTGCACGGCTGTTATAAAAACTTCGGCGGCTTTTACTATTTTGAAAAAGCCGGCCGCCCATTAATCAATCTCGTATTCCCTGCTTTACCCGCCCACCGGCGCCTGTGATTGGTTACAGTGAGACACGCCCACCATGCTGAGTGACAGGTGTCTCACTGCACCCAATCACAGCAGCCGGTGGGCGTGTCTATACTGTGCAGTAAAATAAATAATTAAAAAAAACGGCGTGCGGTCCCCCCCCATTTTAATACCAGCCAGATAAAGCCATACGGCTGAAGGCTGGTATTCTCAGGATGGGGAGCTCCACGTTATGGGGAGCCCCCCACCCTAACAATATCAGTCAGCAGCCGCCCAGAATTGCCGCATACATTATATGCGACAGTTCTGGGACTGTACCCGGCTCTTCCCGATTTGCCCTGGTGCGTTGGCAAATCGGGGTAATAAGGAGTTATTGGCAGCCCATAGCTGCCAATAAGTCCTAGATTAATCATGTCAGGCGTCTCCCCGAGATACCTTCCATGATTAATCTGTAAGTGACATTTAAAAAACACACACACCTGAAAAAATCATTTATTAGAAATAAAAAACACTAACAAAGTCCCTCATCACCAATTTATTAACCCCGACAAAGCCCTCCATGTCCGGCGTAATCCACGGACCTCCAGCGTCGCTTCCAGCTCTGCTGCATGCAGGTGACAGGAGCTGCAGAATACACCGCCGCTCCTGTCAGCTCCACGCAACAAATGAGGTGAGTAGCGCGATCAGCTGAGCTGTCACTGAGGTTACCCGCGGCCACCGCTGGATCCAGCGGTGGCCGCGAGTTACCTGACTGACAGCAGCTGATCGCGCTACTCACCTCATTTGTTGCGTGGAGCTGACAGGAGCGGCGGTGTATTCTGCAGGCCTCCACAGACAATAACTCAACTTGTGACCAGCAGGAGGCGTCGTTGTCAGCTGTAATTGACGCTCAAGGCCACATGGCAAGTTATTGAGACCCTGACATTTTGGGGGGGGGGTTAACCACCGCTGATGTTGGCTTTTATTTCAACAACTTGTTTGAAATGAGGAAATCCCCATTGTTGCTTCTACTTAAATGCCTGACGGTCATGATAAAATATCACTGCAGCGTGAACGTTAAGTTTTACATAAATTTCACCCGAAAACCAAATATCACTTACTTTTTGTGATTAGTGTATATATTGTGAGCAGTTAACTCTGATAGGAGTAGCAAAGTGGCACACACAGGGTTTCTGTAATGCTGCCATCAGGGGGAGCCAGAGCTCTGTAGCAGAAGACACTACACAGAGCAATGAGAACCAGGAAGTGAATACACAGCGTTCTCATACACTACCTCACAAAACAGCTGAGAAGCAGAGCTGCAGAGCATGCAAGGAATAGTCAGGCAGGCTGGGTCAAACACAGTACGGGCAGAAGCAGGACCGGAGGAACGAGCAGAAGCGGAGTCAAAGTCAGGCCAAGGTCAGTACCGGAGGAAGCAACCGAGTGGGGAAATAGGAGAGGGGACAGAGGACAGGAGGGACGACCAGGGGATGGAACACAGACAAGGGCACGGGGGCACAGGAACAGACAGATCAGGATATCACTCACAGTACCAGCAATCACAGGCAAGCAGTGCTAAGCTTATAGCCGGCGCTGGTTCACTGGAAATGTCAGCTTTTAAGGCATCCAGGGTCCGAAAGTGAGGCCCGAGAGAAGGCTCCACCCCCTAGCCATGTGGACGGGGAGGCAAACCATGACAGTTTTAGTCCAAAAATCCAGTGTTTTCTTCACACTGATTCCAATCAGAGGAATCTAAACCTCGCTCTCTCTCTCTCAGGGACTCATTCCAGAGGTATTGCAACCTCCACACATTGACCATGTGGCAAACAAACAGACACCATTATAACATATGGGACACACCTATGTGTTGAGGTATGTGAATAGGCAAACATGTCCTAATGAGTCTCATAGTAGTACAGGTCCCGGACTCCCCATCTTACATACCCCCAGTTACCTAATGCCGTGGGGCTTGGCACCTTTCACAACCAGACCAGAAAGTCTTCTCTGTCAACTTTGAGATTCAGCCCTGAAGACATAAGGGTGCTTTACACGCTGTGACATCGCTAACGATATATTGTCGGGGTCACGGTGTTTGTGACGCACATCCGGCGTCGTTAGCGACATCACAGCGTGTGACAGGTAGAAGCGACGATCAACGATCGCAAAAACATCAAAAATCGTTGATCGTTGACACGTCGCTCCTTTTCATAATATCGTTGGTGGTGCATGCCGCTGGTTGTTCGTCGTTCCTGCGGCAGCACACATCGCTACTTGTGACACCGCAGGAACGATGAACATCCCCTTACCTGCGTCCACCGGCAATGAGGAAGGAAGGAGGTGGGCAGGATGTTCCGCCCACTCATCTTCGACCCGCCGCTTCTTTTGGACGGCTGCCGTGTGACATCGCTGTGACGCCACACAAACCGCCACCTTAGAAAGGAGGCGGTTTGCCGGCCACAGCGGCATCACAGGGAAGGTAAGTACGTGTGACGGGTGTAAGCGATGTTGTGCGCCACGGGCAGCGATTTGCCCGTGACGCACAACCGACGGGGGCGAGTACGCTCGCTAGCGATATCGATAGTGATATCGCAGCGTGTAAAGTGCCCTTTAGTCTGTCTCTGCCACCAAACATTTTTTAGCAACTGATGCCATCTCCGACTCAGTCATTCCATTTAATAGGTAAGTCCCTTTGTCAGACCTCCCTCTCCGTAACAATGGTTAGTTCAGTAGTGAGATTCACTTACAGTCGAATCTACTGTCTGGTCTGACCCTGGGTTATCAAGTAAGGTATAGGGGCTACTATCCTTCAGCATCGAGCTTACAGAAGATCTGACACTTTTAGATCCTCATTTTGCAGACCTAGTATGACCTCTTCTTCCAGGGAGTCTTCAGCTGTCTCTGTGTTGGCGAATTTCACTATCACCACGTCCAGCTAAAGACCAGTCACTCACTTCAGCCTTACTTTCGGATTCTGTTTCAGAGGACTTGGACAGTTCAGCATTGTCCGATGTCCAATGTGTAATGGGGTCCTCTATGACCTCGGCTCCATCCACTGTATGGCCTGCTTCCCCGGACAAACGAAGCAATATATTTATCAGGTAGAACACACTGCTCTTTCTTTGGGTCCTGACCCGAAGAAGGTTGCCAACTCATACCAAGTTGACAAAGTTGTTCCTCAACCTTCAGTCCTTCCAGTCTCAAATGCTCTACTTTTAAGTATGCAATCTGATATTCTAGAAGGACCATACATCTCCAGTACTTGCTCTCGTTCCTTCAATGACACATGGAACCATACCATCTCCACGGGGTATTTTGGCTTCATTAGCACTCTCAACTTTCACTCCAGCTTTATCCATAAACTCCTGGATGACTTTTCCATTCTTCTCAATAAATTTCCTGACAAGCTTTCTGGGCACCTGGATGAAATCTTCCACAAATTCCAATAAACGTCAAGCTCTCTTCACCGGCTCTGCACTTTCTCCATAAATTGGGAATGTTCCCGTATCTTCTCAGAATTTGATTTCTGGAATTCCCTGGCTTGCTGAATGTTATTTCCGAGTGTGCGCACTGCAAACCATATTAAATCAACGTCTTCCTGACATGTAGCGGTCAGCTCATTCGTATTCTCTAAGTATCTGGAAGCTTCTTCATTCCTTGAGATGAGCATCAGCACTGGATGGATCACCAGTCTGCTCACCGTGTCCTTCGTGGACATTCCCTCCACCAGTGCTCCCCACCTACAGATCCTCTGCTTTAGGCTCAGAAATCGTAGAGGACACCAACACTGCCTCCTTGGTCATCTCCTTTCCGGTGATTTCATTCTGCCGATTTCTGCAGTTACTATGTGTTTTTCCCAGCTGCTCTTTCTCTTGCAGCACATCGTTGTCGACCTCTAAACCAGCGATTGTGACTGGCAACGTGACTACATCAGCCAGGTACTCGACCTTCCTAGCACACTTAGAGGGTCCAGCTTGTTCTCCCTGTCTGCGCCTATTACGCCTCCGGCATCGGGAGGAGGATGTGTCCTTTTTGCTTGGCTGCTCTTTACTGCAGATTCTTTCCTCTTCATTAGCGTCACCCTCTAAAGTGGAGTCACTGTCACTTCCTCCGGTATGCTGGACCAAAGAGTCACCACTCAACCCGGTGTCAGACCCCTATTCTGGAGCTACCCCATTTCTAATGGTCATACTATTGGTTACCTCTTTACCAGTCCGATAACTAAGTTGGGCAGACCCAAAATTATTTTCGGTCACTGCTAACTCAAGAATGTCAACCTTAGGAGGTGCTGGATCCTCCTCATTGCCCACCAACACACCAGTGGGAACTCCTTCACCGCCGGCTTTAGGGGGCTTCCTTAGAGCCATTCTGGCTCTTATCTGACCATCCAGACACTTCCCACAAGTCTCCAGAAAATCCAAAGTCTTGGGCTATTATAATTGAATAGGGTAAGGCCGGAAGTACACCAACATCATGGGACCCCATACCCTTGGCGGTCTCAATGAACAGTTTGGATATCGGATATTCATTAAATCCCTATGACTGCGGTGGACTTCAATCTTCTTTCTGGGAATCAGGTACTGATCAAGTGCAGCCCTCATGAGGGTCACCACGCTCCCAGAGTCTAATATTCCAATCACCCATTCTCCTTCCAATTTCATGGAACACTTTCAGTCCCTCGTTGGACGGGCAGTCTATACTACAGGCTGGACCTGCCTAGAACATTGTCATTCCTGGCTACAACCCATCTGTGTTTCTTATTTAAACCACTCCCAGTTCCTATATATACCCTCTGCTACCAGTAGAGGGGGGCGATTATTCTCTGATCTCATTTGGATGCTTTGCCTGAAGTTGGAAGGAGCTGGTGGAGCCCTCTCTGCGAGTTGCTGTGTAGGCAGCAGTCTGTTGTGGTGTTTCCCCCTGTCTGTTATCTCAGTGCAACGGTGGGGCTAAAATCCCTTACCTGTCCACTCACTAGCCAGGACTATTGTAGGGTCATTCAGGGCTTGAGGTTCTTGCTCAGCAACAGGTGAGGAACCTGTATAGGGACTGGCAAGGAGTGCAGGATACAGTTGCAGGTAAGTGGAGGAGGTGTCCAGCTCCCCTCTCACTAGCAGTAGAGCCCACCATTGTTAAAGTACCCTCAGTGTACCCCTTGTGTTGTGTTTCACGTTGTGCGCCATATTTCCCTTAGTCACTTCATGATAATTATGTCATCACCTGAGTCCTTTGGCACTACTGTAGCCACCTCTTTGGACTTGGGACGATCCGCCCACTTCTGGGTAACCACCCCCCTGGTGATCTCCATGGGCAACCCATATCTGTACTTGTCCCACAAGGTATTGCACAAACTGGTCCATTACCACCTTTTCCAGATGCTCTATCAGCGACTCCTGTCACTGCCGCAGCTGCCACTGCCATTGCTGACTCTCCGGAAACCTCCTCTTGCCGGTCCTGTTTAGCTGTTCACCAACACCAGCTGGTTCCACAGCTCCTCGATCTCGTCCACCTATGCTACCTCTGCCACAAGATCACTTTTTGGTCCTGGGTTTACCCCTGTTATTGTGCTGCTCACACAGCTCTGCACAACTCCAGGAGTTTTTGAGTACCTGCTGCTCCATAGGCAAAAGCTCCTTGCAGCATGTGACGAATCTTCATGGACCCTCTGATCCACAGCAAACAACAATCTGCATCCTCCTGGATTGCTGCCCGCATTCTCCACCAAATGTGAGTAATTAACTCTGGTAGGCAATGGCAGGAATGCAGCAAAGAGGTACTCTTAGGTTTTCATTCCAAAAATCCACACTGATTATGGCCAGAGAAATCTAAACCTCTCGCTCCCTGAGGATTCCTTCCAGAGGTATAGCAACCTCCACACACTGACCATGTGCCAAACAAACAGACACCATTATAACATATTGGACACACACATAGTTGGAGGTATGTGAATAGGCAGGCATGCCCTAATGAGTCTCGTAGTACTACAGGTCCCAGACTCACCATCTTACGGTATTTTTTTTTACATATGTATATAAAGCACTGTAAAGCTGTAAAATCTTAACGAGGCCTAGGACATGGAGAACAGATATTGATGTAATATTTGCTGGATACACAGCAGCAGGAAGCACAACACGGAGCGGAGCGTTTTATTTTCTGCCAACACAATTAACCACGACATCTGTGTACATAATACATTCTGCGTTCTGTGTGTGTGATTTGGCAAGATGTCCCGTACACGAGTACGTTATGGGTTAATAAAAAAGATTCTTAAAGGCACTACGATCCTTTTTACGTAATTTGAACCAAGACAAAAAAAAAAACTGAAAGAAGGAAGCAGCGTCTTATTAGGGCGGTGGAGGAAGAAAACACTGCATGAAAAGGGAACACCTAAAACAGAGGCGCAGACCAGCCGTAACCCCGATTACTTCTATAGGAGTGTCAAAAACAACGTAGTGCAGTCCAGTGAGCTGGTAGTGGTATTAATGGATCTAATCAGAATGCCCCTCTAAAGACTGGGCTAAATTTAGGGGTGACAAACTGGCCCAAATATCTTTGGTAGCCTAAAAATAAGTAACCTGTATATAAACCTGTACTATATTGGACCACCAGGGACTCCACTAGAAACCTTTTTGTTGCCCTAGGCCACCAGGGACTCTACTTGTTACCTTTGGCTATTGCATACACAATGATATGACTGGCTGACATAAGAATACCTCTTTAAGAACAGGGTTGGTTGTAGGGATTTACAAACTGGCCCAAACTCCTTAGTGTCCTTGACAGACTGGATCCTGGACGGCCAAGGACCCTGCTACAAATGCCTTCACTGATTCTACTGGCATGATTGGCTTTGATGGGAATACTCTTTGCGCAACAGTGCTGGTTTTAGGAAATGATAAATATGTACAAACATCTTAGGTGGACCCAAAATATTGGACGCCAAGAAGCAACTTAGGGAAATAAAAACAAATAAAGCTTCACTACCCTTGACCACCAGGGCTTATAAATCCACCATCATGGACTCTACTACAAAAGCCTTCATTGCCTTGGGCCATGGGGACTCTACTATAAAATCTTTCACTGCTCTAGACCACCAGGGACTCTACTAGAAACTCTACTTTAGAACTGATGAGCAATTGTAAGGCTGGCTCCATAATTCTTTCCAGTCCCTGCGGGAACTCTACTATAAAATCCTTCACTACTCTAGACCACTAGGGATGCTAATGAAAAACCCTTCAAAACCCTATACCACCAGGGACTCTACTAGAAGCTCTACTTTGGAACTGATGAGCAATAGTAAGGCTGGTTAGTTTCTGCAGGAACTCTACTATAAAATCTTTCACTGCTCAAGACCACAGGGACTTTACTGAAAACCCCTTCAATACCCTAGACCACCAGGGAATCTACTAGAAACTCTACTTTAGAACTGATGGGGCTGGTTCCATACTTTTTTCCAGTTCCTGCAGGGACTCTACCATAAAATCCTTCACTGCTCTAGACCACCAGGGACTCTACTGCAAACCCCTTCAATACCCAAGACCACCAAGGACTCTACTAGAAACTCTACTTTACAACTGATGAGCAATTGTAAGGTTGGTTCCATAATTCTTTCCAGTTTCTGCGGGGGCTCTACTATAAAATCCTTCAATGCTCAAGACCTCAAGGAACTTTACTGCAAACCCCTTCAATTCCCTAGACCACCAGGGACTTTACTAAAAACTCTACTTTAGAACTGATGAGGCTGGTTCCAGAATTCTTTCCAGTTCCAGTGGGGACTCTACTATAAAATTCTTCACTGCTCTAGACCACCAGGGACTCTACTGAAAAACCCCTTCCATACCCTAAACCACCAGGGACTCTACTAGAAACTCTACTTTAGAACTGATGAGTAATTGTAAGGTTGGTTCCAGAATTTTTTCCAGTTCCTCCCTAGCCAGGACTACCCCTAGACTGCATGGCCACCTTTATGAAAATTTGCCCCCTGATGGTTGGGCTGGTCGGATCGTTTGGGTGGTGTGGACATGTTCCCCTACTGATCTTCAAACATTAGAAGCCTGGGCCAAAACTTGAGTATTATATGGCCCCTCTGAGATACGAGAAGACCCAGCAATGGGGTCACCTCATTTACCCCCATGGTAGGAGTAGGAGGACCAGCACTATGTACTCCACCCAGGATCAGAATTCAGACTTCATTGCCATGCATTGAATATTGGACGGCGACCAAGTTACACATTCACACACACGAGAACAATGGCTTTGTGGACATAATTAGTGAGCAGGATACAGGTCGGCTGCAGCCAAATCCTGGTCAAACCCCATACGTGTATATAAACCATCTCTACCAGTGTTTATATAGGTGACTGCAATCTACAGCTGATATGGATGATCAAAGTCCAACCGGGCCGACTATTGTGCCTCACTCAGCGCCTCACCTAAAAGACAGGCCACTACTAATAGACCGGGTCACATCAAGGTTTGTGGAGACCATACAGACCACTAATCAACTAGGGTAACTCATCAGCCAAGAGTAGAAAAAAAACACTAGCCCACCAGGGATCCTAGGCAGACATATACAGAGCCTTGCGAAAGTATTCGGCCCCCTTGAATTTTTCGAATTTTCCCACAGTTCAGGCTTCAAACATAAAGACAAAAATGTTAATGTTCTGGTGAAGAATCAACAACAAGTGGGAAACACTTTTGTGAAGATGAAAGAAATTTATTGCTTATTTTAAACTTTTGTAAAAAATAAATAACTGAAAATTGGGGCGTGCAATATTATTCATCCCCTTTACTTTCAGTGCAGCAAACTCACTCCAGAAGTTCATTGAGGATCTGTGAATGATCCAATGTTGGCCTAAATGACTGATGATGATAAATATAATCCCCTGTGTGTAATCAAGTCTCCGTATAAATGCCCCTGCTCTGTGATAGTCTCAGGGTTCTGTGTAAAGCGCAGAGAGAATCATGAAGACCAAGGAACACAACAGGCAGGTCCAGGATACTGTTGTGGAGAAGTTTAAAGCCGGATTTGGTTACAAAAAGATTTCCAAAACTTTAAACATCCCGAGAAGCCCTGTGCAAGCGATTATATTGAAATGGAAGGAGGATCATACCACTGCAAATCTACCAAGACCCGGCCGTCCATCCAAACTGTCATCTCACACAAGGAGAAGACTGATCAGAGATGCAGCCAAGAGACCCATGATCCCTCTGGATGAACTGCAGAGATCTACAGCTGAGGTGGGAGAGTCTGTCCATAGCACAACAATCAGTCGTACACTGTACAAATCTGGCCTTTATGGAAGAGTGGGAAGAAGAAAGCCATTTCTCAAAGATATCCATAAAAAGAGTTGTTTAAAGTTTGCCACAAGCCACCGGAGACACCAAACATGTGGAAGAAGGTGCTCTGCTCAGATGAAACCAAAATCAAACTATTTGGGCACAATGCCAAACGATATGTTTGGCGTAAAAGCAATACAGCTCATCACCTTGAACACACCATCCCCACTGTCAAACATGGTGGTGGCAGCATCATGGTTTGGGCCTGCTTTTGTTCAGTAGGGACAGGGAAGATGGTTAAAATTGATGTGAAGATGGATGGAGCCAAATACAGGACCATTCTTGAAGAAAACCTGTTGGAGTCTGCAAAAGACCTGAGACTGGGACGGAGATTTGTCTTCCAACAAGACAATGATCCCAAACAAAGCAAAATCTACAATGGAATGGTTCACAAATAAACATATCCAGGCGTTAGAATGGCCAAGTCACAGTCCAGACCTGAACCCAATCGAGAATCTGTGGAAAGAGCTGAAAACTGCTGTTCACAAACGCCTCCATCCAACCTCACTCAGCTCCAGCTGTTTACAAAGGAAGAATGGGCGAGAATTTCAGTCTCTCCATGTGCAAAACTGATAGACACATACCCCAAGAGACTGCAGCTGTAATCACAGGAAAAGGGGGCGCTACAAAGGGTTAACTTACAGGGGATGAATAATATTGCACGCCCCAATTTTCAGTTTATTTTTCAAAAAAAGTTTAAAACAAGCAATAAATGTCGTTCACCTTCACAATTGTGTCCACTTGTTGTTGATTCTTCACCAGAACATTAACATTTTTATTTTTATGTTTGAAGCCTGAAATGTGGGAAAAAGTTGAAAAATTCAGGGGGGCCGAATACTTTCGCAAGGCACATAGGCTTCATGTCTCCCATAATCTGTACAAGTTAATGGAGACATGGACTGAAGTTTTTGCGGGGGGGGTGGGGGGGAATAGTAAAACTACAATAATCTGGTTGCATAAATGTGAACACCCTCTTATACTTGGGGATGTAGTTGTGTTCAGTATCTATCAGCCGATCACATTTACCTTCATGTTACACAGTAGTCAGTGCACGGCCGCTGTTATTTACAGGGACTGTGATTAACCCCATGGAAACTTTTGTTGTTCTAGGACTTTCCTGATATTTTACAGTAAACAGCTGACAACACAGCAAAGGGATCTCACTGTTAAAAGTTATTAGTCAGGAGAAGGGAACGAAAAAACTCCCAGTCTTTAAATAAACCATGGAACACTGCGAAGACATCATCAAGGAGTGTCTTAAATTTGGCACAACGGTGAAATTATCTAGAACCAGGCATCCCTCAAAGATTGATGAAAAGACATGAAGAAAATTGTTCCGGAAGGCTGCCAAGAGGCGTACAGTAACATTAAAGGAGCTGCAGGAATTTTCTGGCAAGTCCTGGTTGTGTTCTGCCAGTGACAACAATCTCCCGTATTCTTCATATCACTGGACTGTGCAGTAGGGTGGCAAGACGGAAGCCTTTTCTTCTAAAAAAAAAACATCCATGAGCAGCTATGTTTTACAAAAACCTTGTCTTCCAAAGGCTAAAGACTTTGTCTGATCGGACCAAGGTTGAAGTTTTAGGTAATAATGTTTGGTGCAAAGTTAACACTGCGCATTGCCAGAAGATCACCATCCCCACAGTGAGGCATGGTGGAAGCAGCTTTGTGCATTGGGGCTGTTTTTCAGCAACTGGAACTTGGGCTTTAATGAAGCTGGATGGAATTATGAATATATCGAAATATTAGTTAATTTTGCAATAAAACCTTCAGGCCTCTGCTAAAGAACAGAAGAAGAATTTCACCTTTTAGCACCAAAACCCTAAGTGACCTCCAAATCAGCAAAAGAATGGCTTCTCCAGAAAATCATATCTTTGGAATAGCCATAAAATAATCCAAGTGTGGTGACCTGAAGGGGGCGCTGTACAGAGAAGCCCCACAACCTGACACATATGGAGCTACTGCAAGGGAGAGGGGGCAAAGATCGCAAATTTTAGATGTGCCATGCTGCAAAAGCCACAGAAATTCAAAGGGAAAAAAGTATCAGTGTAAGGGTGTGCAGATTTATGCAACCACATTATTTTAATTCTTTATTCTTTTTCTACAGTTCTGAAGTGATTCTTCTTGGCAGGATTTTTGTTTTACATAACATTCTAGCATTTTAATAGGGGTGTGTAGACTTTTTATATCCACTGTATGTTACTTTTCTTAGAGCTCATTCACAGGGTAATAGGACTTCCCATAGAGATGAACAGGTTACGTCATGTGTAGGAGTCCTGAATATGGGTGTGACCAGTGTCACAGACCTGACTCACGCTATTTGCTTCTCGGATGATCTCAGAGGATGATCCGGTACTCTGCGTGCTGGAGTAATCATGTGTATGTAGGGATTAGCTACTTTTCCAAGGTCTAAACTAAATAATGCTTCCCACAACCTCTCCAAATCTCACTTATCTCCTCTACTCACGTGGCCAGTACTGGTACTTGTGGCCATAGCCAAGAGGTCACCCGCCTAGTGGCAATGGCCCCAGATAATCAGTTTTAGGGGCTGACAAATGGAGCAATCTGAATGAAAGTGGAGCATGTAAAATGTCACTACCTTGGACCACCAGGGACCATATCACATTCTCTGCTCTAGTCCACTAGGGACTTTATTAACAAATCGTTCATTGCTCTGGACCACAAAAGACGCCCAATACGCCGACTCCCAGGAGCTTCACCAATAATCCTGCCAACTATACTGATAATGCACTAAATGGCAGGTTTATTCTGAGTATCTGATTATATGGCTCTGAATCTGGATACTGTATAGAAGTATTAGTGTGCAAGTAAAGTGACTACCCAGTGCTGGAGTAGCAGTACTATGGTCGTCGTATGGACATATTAGTTGGCACTATATGGCAGCATTTGTACATACGGTTGAAACCAGACGTTTCCCTCCGCTCTCTATAAAGACATATCTGGAGGTTTTTCCGTCGCTCTCTATAAAGACACATCTGCAGGTTTTCCCTTGGCTCTCTATAAAGACACATCTGTAGGTTTTTCCCTCGGCTCTCTATAAAGACATATCTGCAGGTTTTTCCCTCCCTCTCTATAAAGACACATCTGCATGTTTTTCCCTCCTCTCTCTATATAGACACATCTGCAGGTTTTCCCCTCTCTCTAAAAGGACACATCTGCAGGTTTTCCCCTCCACTCTCTATAAAGACACAACTGCAGGTTTTCCCTCCGCTCTCTATAAAGACACATCTGCATGTTTTTCCCTCCTCTCTCTATATAGACACATCTGCAGGTTTTCCCCTCCTCTCTCTAAAAGGCCACATCTGCAGGATTTCCCCTCCTCTCTCTATAAAGCCACAACTGCAGGTTTCCCCTCCTCTCTCTATAAAGACACATCTGCAGGTTTTTCCCTCCACTCTATAAAGACACATCTGCAGGTTTTTCCCTCCTCTCTATATAAAGACACGTCTGCAGGTTTTTCCCTCCCCTCTCTATAAGGACACATCTGCAGGTTTTTTGCTCTGCTCTCTATAAAGACACATCTGCAGGTTTTTCTCACTATCTGACATGAAATCAGAATAAACCTTTGCTGTTTTCAGTCAATTAAGAACCAAAATTATTTCTATTTGCCAAATGCCAGAATAATAAGACAGAGAATGATTTCAGGCATTTTTATTCCTTTCTGCACAGTGAACTTTCCTCCATGTCATCAGTATTTGGTCTCATTGCCCTTACACTGTGTGATTTGGGGAAACATTTTCGATACTTCCAGAAGCTTCTCACAATAGTTGGTGGAATTTGGGCCGATTCCTCCTGACAGAACTGGTGTAGCTGAGCCATGTTTGTAGGTTACCGCTCGCATCGGCATTTTCAGCTTTGCCCATAAATTTTCAATAGGACTGAGATCAGGGCATTATGATGGCCACTCCAAAACACTGACTTTCTTATCCTTAAGCCACTGTGTATCAAGTTGGGCAGTAGCTTCAGGTCATTGTCCATTTCCACCCAAGCTGTAAGTTCCTGGCTGATGTCTTGAGATGTTCTTTAGTATTGCCACATAATCTTCTTTCCTCATGCTGCCATCTATTTTGTGAAGTGCACCAGTCCCTCCTGCAGCAAAACAACCCCACAACATGATGCTGCCCCCCCATGTTTCACAGTTGGGATGGTGTTCTTCTTAGTCTTCAAAGCTTCTCCCTTTTTCCTCCAAACATAACGATGGTCATTATGGCCAAACAGTTCAATTTTAGTTTCGTCAGACCACAGGACATGTCTCCAAAAATTAAGGTCTTTGTTCCTGTGTGCATTTGCAAACATGAATCTGGCTTTTCTTATGTTCCTTTTGGAGTAACGGCTTCTTCCTGGCAGAGTGGCCTTTCAGCTTATGTTGATACAGGACTCGTTTCACTGTGGATAATGACACAATCTTACCAGCTTCCGCCAGCATCTTCACAAGGTCTTTTGCTTTTGTTCTTGGGTTGATATGCACATGTCTGACCAAAAGCCCATTCATCACTAGTACACATAACCCGTCTCCTTCCTGAGCGGTATGATGGCTGGACATTGCCATCATGTTTGTACTTGTGTATAATTGTTTGTACAGATGAACGAGGCACCTTCAGGTATCTGGAAATTGCACCCAAAGATAAATCAGACTTGTGCAAGTCCACAATTCTCTTTCTGAGATCCTGGCTGATTTCTTTTGACTTTCCCATGACGCTACACAAAGAAGTCGTGTGTTTCAGGTGTGCAGTAAATACATCCACAGGTGTGTCTCTGATCAACTCCGATGTTGCCAATAAACCAATCAGAAGCTTCCAAAGCCATGACATCATCATATGGGTGGTCCCATATTGTAAAAAAGGCATAGTGCTCTTAGTGTATGGAAACTTTTGACTTTGCAGAAAGTAATAAAAATGCCTGAAATCATTCTCTCTCTCTTTATTCTGACATTTGGCAAATATAAATAATTTTGGTTCCTAATTGACCTAAAACGAGAAAGGTTTATTCTGATTTCATGTCAGATAGTGAGAAAAACCTGCAGATGTGTCTTTATAGAGAGAGGAGGGAAAAACCTGCAGATGTGTCTTTATAGAGAGCGGAGGGAAAAACCTGCAGATGTGTCTTTATAGAGAGAGGAGGGAAAAACCTGCAGATGTGTCTTTATAGAGAGAGGAGGGAAAAACCTGCAGATGTGTCTTTATAGAGAGCGGAGAAAAAACCTGCAGATGTGTGTTTATAGAGAGCGGAGAAAAAACCTGCAGATGTGTCTTTATAGAGAGAGGAGGGAAAAACCTGCAGATGTGTCTTTATAGAGAGAGGAGGGGAAAACCTGCAGATGTGTCTTTATAGAGAGTCGCCCCTTACACACATCTGCGGTCAGACCCGCTCCCGGTGACAGCCGCCCCTTACACACGTTTGTGGTCAGACCCGTTCCCGGTGACAGCCGGTGACACCCTGCCCTGAGTTCTGTGTGTAAATTGTCACTGACGAGGGTAAATATTTGCCGTCAGACGCCGCCGACTTGTGGAGCCTGATGAGCGCAGCTCCGCGCCTCGGGGGATCCTGAGAATATAGACACAATGTCACTGTCAACTGTTGTAGTAAAATCTCAGAATGTTCCGCTACATGGCAGCCGCCCAGGACGCCCCAAGCAGCGCCAGCCTCACCCACCAGTCACACCCGGGCACGACAGCCAGGCTTCCTGCAAAGAAGAGGTGGTGTACAGGATTACTAGGATCTCTGGGACAACGCCAACATCCCAGATGCTCCAGGGCGGTGATAAAGATAATATGAGCATCCCTGGTGGGCTGGGGCTGTAAAGGGTTAATTTCAGTATCCCTGGTGGACTAGGGTAGTAAGGGGCTCACTTCAGCATCCCCGGTGGTCTAGATTAGTAAGGGGCTTATTTCAGCATCCCTGGTGGTCCAGGTTAGTAAGGGGCTCATTTCAGCATCCCTGGTGGTCTAGGTCAGTAAAGGGTTAATTTCAGCATCCCTGGTGGTCTAGGTCAGTAAGGGGCTTATTTCAGCATCCTTGGTGGTCTAGGTCAGTAAGGGGCTTATTTCAGCATCCCTGGTGGTCTAGGTCAGTAAGGGGCTTATTTCAGCATCCCTGGTGGTCTAGGTCAGTAAGGGGCTTATTTCAGCATCCTTGGTGGTCTAGGTCAGTAAAGGGTTAATTTCAGCATCCCTGGTGGTCTAGGTCAGTAAGGGGCTTATTTCAGCATCCTTGGTGGTCTAGGTCAGTAAAGGGTTAATTTCAGCATCCCTGGTGGTCTAGGTCAGTAAGGGGCTTATTTCAGCATCCTTGGTGGTCTAGGTTAGTAAGGGGCTCATTTCAGCATTCCTGGTGGTCTAGGTTAGTAAGGGGCTCATTTCAGCATCCCTGGTGGTCTAGGTCAGTAAAGGGTTAATTTCAGCATCCCTGGTGGTCTAGATTAGTAAGGGGCTTATTTCAGCATCCTTGGTGGTCCAGGTTAGTAAGGGGCTCATTTCAGCATCCCTGGTGGTCTAGGTCAGTAAGGGGCTCATTTCAGCATCTCTGGTGGTCTAGGTCAGTAAGGGGCTTATTTCAGCATCCCTGGTGGTCTAGATTAGTAAGGGGCTTATTTCAGCATCCTTGGTGGTCCAGGTCAGTAAGGGGCTCATTTCAGCATCCCTGGTGGTCTAGGTCAGTAAGGGGCTCATTTCAGCATCCCTGGTGGTCTAGGTCAGTAAGGGGCTCATTTCAGCATCCCTGGTGGTCTAGGTCAGTAAAGGGTTAATTTCAGCATCCCTGGTGGTCTAGGTCAGTAAGGGGCTTATTTCAGCATCCTTGGTGGTCTAGGTCAGTAAGGGGCTTATTTCAGCATCCCTGGTGGTCTAGGTCAGTAAGGGGCTTATTTCAGCATCCCTGGTGGTCTAGGTCAGTAAGGGGCTTATTTCAGCATCCTTGGTGGTCTAGGTCAGTAAGGGGCTTATTTCAGCATCCCTGGTGGTCTAGGTCAGTAAGGGGCTTATTTCAGCATCCCTGGTGGTCTAGGTCAGTAAAGGGTTAATTTCAGCATCCCTGGTGGTCTAGGTCAGTAAGGGGCTTATTTCAGCATCCTTGGTGGTCTAGGTCAGTAAAGGGTTAATTTCAGCATCCCTGGTGGTCTAGGTCAGTAAGGGGCTTATTTCAGCATCCTTGGTGGTCTAGGTCAGTAAAGGGTTAATTTCAGCATCCCTGGTGGTCTAGGTCAGTAAGGGGCTTATTTCAGCATCCTTGGTGGTCTAGGTTAGTAAGGGGCTCATTTCAGCATTCCTGGTGGTCTAGGTTAGTAAGGGGCTCATTTCAGCATCCCTGGTGGTCTAGGTCAGTAAAGGGTTAATTTCAGCATCCCTGGTGGTCTAGATTAGTAAGGGGCTTATTTCAGCATCCTTGGTGGTCCAGGTTAGTAAGGGGCTCATTTCAGCATCCTTGGTGGTCCAGGTTAGTAAGGGGCTCATTTCAGCATCCCTGGTGGTCTAGGTCAGTAAGGGGCTCATTTCAGCATCCCTGGTGGTCTAGGTCAGTAAGGGGCTCATTTCAGCATCCCTGGTGGTCTAGGGGCAATGAAGGGAAGGCTCTCTCGCAGGGTCGCGCAGGACCCTGTAAATAACCTGTAAAGGTCCATTAATCCGGCAGATGAGGCTGTGCTGACAGTCCAGTCCAATAATCCAGAATCTGAAACTCCGGCAAAATCTCCCCCAACTGTAACAAACAGGAATATTTCCGCCCCACAATCCCGTCCGATACTCCAGTGCTCCGGCACCTCCACACCCCGATTACACCGGATTATCAGATTTTCTAACGGTTTCAGAGAAGCAGCCGGAAAAGCAAAGCTCTCATCTCCAGCGCCCGCAGCGCACTCAGTCCGTGTCGGGACGTGAGCACGAATGATTGACAGGTCGGGGGCACGTGACCGCTGCTGACGCCTGAGGGGCGTGATGACGTCAGACGCAGGGCCGAGGCCAGCTGATACCTGAGAGCCTGATTAACCTCCTCCTCGCCGGACGTGCTCCCATGGCTCCGGGGGGCGGGGCCTGGGCGGTAGCGCAGCAGGCAGGCGGCAGTTCCGTAGTGACCGGTGCGGGCGGTGATCGTCCAGAGCGCGATGTGACGGGGCCGCCGCCGGCTGACGCAGGACATGGCCCCCAATAAGTCGGTGCTGAGTCTGGCCACCTTCCTGTTCGGCCTGGCCATCGGCTTCATCTTCTGCTACGTGATCGTCAGCATCGCCCTGCAGGAGAGGACGGACGAGCTCCCGGCGGACATCCTGCACAACGACCCGCACGGCCGGCACGGGGAGCAGCACGGGGAGCACCGGCCCCTGCCCGGGAACATCATGGACTTCAACGCCGACGCCCGGCAGCACCATGGTAACCGGGACCGACCCCCTCCCCCCATGTGTCTGTGTGTGTGCATATATATATATATATACACCCCACCCCCCCAACATCAGCCCCATATATATACACCCCCCCCCCAACATCAGCCCCATATATATACACCCCCCCAACATCGGCCCCATATATATACACCCCCCCCAACATCAGCCCCATATATATACACCCCCCCCCAACATCAGCCCCATATATATACACCCCCCCCAACATCAGCCCCATATATATACACCCCCCCAACATCAGCCCCATATATATACACCCCCCCCAACATCAGCCCCATATATATACACCCCCCCCAACATCAGCCCCATATATATACACCCCCCCCCCAACATCAGCCCCATATATATACACCCCCCCAACATCAGCCCCATATATATACACCCCCCCCAACATCAGCCCCATATATATACACCCCCCCCAACATCAGCCCCATATATATACACCCCCCCAACATCAGCCCCATATATATACACCCCCCCCAACATCAGCCCCATATATATACACCCCCCCCAACATCAGCCCCATATATATACACCCCCCCCAACATCAGCCCCATATATATACACCCCCCCCAACATCAGCCCCATATATATACACCCCCCCCAACATCAGCCCCATATATATACACCCCCCCCAACATCAGCCCCATATATATACACCCCCCCCCAACATCAGCCCCATATATATACACCCCCCCCCAACATCGGCCCCATATATATACACCCCCCCAACATCGGCCCCATATATATACACCCCCCCCAACATCGGCCCCATATATATACACCCCCCCCAACATCGGCCCCATATATATACACCCCCCCCAACATCAGCCCCATATATATACACCCCCCCCAACATCAGCCCCATATATATACACCCCCCCAACATCAGCCCCATATATATACACCCCCCCCCAACATCAGCCCCATATATATACACCCCCCCCAACATCAGCCCCATATATATACACCCCCCCCCAACATCAGCCCCATATATATACACCCCCCCAACATCAGCCCTGTCACGAACAGCCGGGGAAGTCCCTCAGAAATCCGCAGCTGTTCACTGATTTGTTACACACGACTACTCTCTAGCGCCCCCCTTGTCTGCAGGCCAATTTGGGTACTGCAGGACAATGCATAAGATGAGGCTGCTGAGCTGATAATGCCAAATATTGGAGGTCTCACAGCAAGGGTAAATGTATATATCCCCGATTCCTGCTAATGGAATATTTATATACCTCGGTACCCTTAATGATAGCACTCCAATAATTCTATGCAATAACAATTACGCTGCCACCACCCAGACTTTCTACAGGTAGCTGGGAACCCGTTTCAGATAGCATAAGGCCCTTCGGGGTTTTGGATTCGTATATAAAGCATAAGGAAAGAAACTCTTAAATTTTTATATATTTAATCCGAAAATAGGCAGTGTTTAAAGAATATACAGGAATTTACAAAAGGGAACAATACACGTTACGGCATAACAGTTACATAAAATAAAAGGTATAAACGTGAAACTTACTAAGCTTGTGCCATAGAAGTGACGTCTGCTTAGGGAGTAGGAGGGAACTCCAAGAGATGTTAGAATCGGCCAGCATCACCCTTCATGATGCCCTCCTCGTGCTGACTGAGCCCCCAAGACAGGAACTGTCTCTTATGCTCTTGCTAGCCCCCCTTGCCTGTGACATCATTTTACAGTCACTTGTGGGCTGGGCTTGAGATGGTCACAAAGTTCCATAATTCTAGGGTTTTCCATATCTTTGCCCCTGGGTCACACAGGTGAAAGATATTAGCGTCATATTTAATATCTCGATTTTACAGTTACATTGATACCAAACACAACGCCTCTAGCACAATTTTACTGGCCAATACTAATTTGTCGTGATTCCGTCGATCTCCTCGTCAGGTGAGACGGTGCGCTGGGTTCCGCACGACGCAGGGATTCTGGCAATGTGTTTTTCATCTTTCTAGCATTAAAGTCGCACTTCAAAACCTGCTTTGGGAGTTTTCCCCGCCAATATTACAAAGAATTGTCTTTCTCTGCAGCTTTTGGCTTTTCTTCTACCATCACCCAAAGTCATAAATACCTTAAGCTTCCAGGCCAATCAGATAATCGCCATGACGACCTGTGGCTGGTGAAGAAGAGGGGGATGAAGTCCCTTCAACAGCTCTACATGACACCTCCCCCTTTTTGAGGTAGCATGGGAGATTGATTTGCCAATCGTCTCCTAAGCCTACCTCGCTGGCATCCCCCTGCCGGGACAGCCCATCAGCGTTGCCATGCTCAACACCCTTCCTGTGTTGAATGGTAAAGTCATACTGCTGTAGTGCCAAGCTCCACCGCAGTAGCTTACCATTGTCGCCGGCCACCCGATGTAGCCAGCTGAGAGGGTTGTGGTCTGTCACTATGGTGAAGTTGCGTCCATATAGGTAGGGCTGCAGTTTCCGCAGGGCCCACACTATAGAGAGGCACTCCTTCTCCACAGTGGCGTAGGCCACTTCCCGGGATAAGAGCTTGCGGCTGAGAAACCTCACCGGATGCTCTTCTCCCTTCCCATTTACCTGGCTGAGTACTGCACCAAGGCCAAACGCACTGGCATCTGTCTGAACTATGAACCGTCGGGTGAAGTCCGGAGCTTGTAGGATTGGGGAACTGGCGAGGGCAGCTTTTAGTGCCCTGAAGGACCGTTCACAGTCATCTGTCCAGGTGACTACTTGCGGTAGCTTCTTTTTGGTGAGGTCCGTCAACGGCTTAGCAAGAGCACTATAGTTAGGAACGAACTTCCTATAGTACCCTGCCGTACCCAAGAAGGACATCACCTGCTTCTTTGACTTGGGGGTAGGCCAGGAGGTGATGGCATCAACCTTCCCTGGCTCTGGTTTCAGGGTCCCGCCACCCACTCTGTGTCCAAGGTACTGTACCTCAGTCATGCCGATCTGACACTTCCCTGGCTTTATAGTCAGACCAGCGCTTTGGATCCGCCTGAGCACCTGTTCCAGGTGCCCCAGGTGTTCCTCCCAGGTGGGACTAAAGATGGCAATGTCATCCAGGTAAGCTACTGCAAACCCTCCTAGTCCCTCGAGCAGCTGGTCGACCAATCGCTGGAAAGTGGCAGGAGCATTTCTCATGCCAAAGGGCATGACAAGGGATTCATACAGCCCGAATGGGGTGATGAAGGCGGACCTTTCCTGTGCTTCCTTGGACATAGGAATCTGCCAGTACCCTCGACTCAGGTCCATGATGGTCAGGTACTGGGCCCCGGCTAAGCAATCCAGTAACTCGTCGATGCGTGGCATTGGGTACGCATCGGGTGCTGTGATTGCATTTAGCCTCCTGTAGTCCACACAAAACCGGGTTGTCCGGTCCTTTTTGGGAACCAAGACTACAGGCGAGGCCCATGCACTTTTGGACCTCTGGATCACTCCCAGGACTAGCATTTCATCGATCTCCCTTTTTATGTCCTTTTGTACCTCTAGGGAGACACGGTATGGGGGTTGACGAACTGGGGAATGACTCCCTGTGTCCACCTGGTGGGTGGCTAGGGATGTCTTCCCTGGGACATTCGTGAAGGTCATCAGGTAGGGCCGGAATACCTCCCGCAGCTGGGACTTTTGGTCCAAGGATAGCTGTGGGTTGAATGCCGCCTCCTCGATAGACCCTCCATCCCGGGCTGAGGCGAGCAAGTCCACCAAGACTTCACTTTCGCCTTCCTCGGGAAGACTACACACAGGAAGAGCAAAGGCTTCCCTGTCATGATGAGCTTTCATCATGTTGACATGGAAGACCTTTTGCCTCTTCCTGGCATGGTCGATGGTGACCACATAGTTTACGTCATTGAGGCGCTGATGCACCAGGTATGGACCCTCCCAGGCCGCCTGAAGCTTGTTCTGGGTCATTGGGACCAGGACCCACACCTTCTGACCCACTTCATACACCCGCTCTCGAGCGTGTTGGTCGTACCATCGCTTCTGGCTGGCCTGGGCTTGCGCCATATTCTCATGCACCATCTGCGTCATTGACTGCATCTTGTCACGGAGCCGAATGACATACTCCACAACGGACACTTCTGGGGAATTCAGTTCCTCTTCCCAGGATTCCCTTACCAGACCAAGAGGCCCCCGGACTCGTCTGCCATACAGGAGCTCGAAGGGGGAAAATCCCGTTGAGGCCTGTGGTACCTCTCTGTAGGCAAACAGCAGGTGTGAGAGGTACCGCTCCCAGTCGCGTCCATGTGACTCAACCAGCATCTTAAGCATCTGCTTAAGGGTACCATTAAATCGCTCACACAAACCATTGGTCTGTGGGTGATAAGCGCTTGATATCAGATGCCGCACCTGCATTTTCTTACAGAGAGCCTCCATTAGACGAGACATGAACTGAGTCCCCTGGTCGGTAAGCATCTCCCTGGGAAATCCTACTCGGGAGAATATGGTCAAGAGGGCATCTGCCACCTTATCGGCTCTAACTGAGGACAGAGCCACTGCCTCCGGATACCGGGTAGCATAGTCTACCACAGTAAGGACGAACCGTTTTCCAGAGCTGCTGGGGACGGCCAGAGGCCCGACAATGTCCACAGCGACCCTCTGGAAAGGCTCCTCTATCACCGGCAAAGAGATCAGGGGAGCTTTGGGAGCAGGCCCTGACTTTCCCACTCTTTGACATGTGATGCAGGGAGCGGCAGTAGTTGGCAACATCTGTCCCCATTTTGGGCCAATAGAAGTGGTGAGACAGCCGGGCCTTGGTTTTGCTAACCCCCAAGTGTCCGGCGAGTGGGATCTCATGGGCAATCCGCAGCAACTCACTCCTAAAGCGGTGAGGCACCACCAGCTGTTTTTCCTTCAGCCACTCTTGTTGGGGGTTACAGGGAATTGTCTCCCGGTACAACTTTCCCTGGTCCCAGAATACCTTCTCCTTATCGGTCTCGGAAGAGGGCTTCTCTGCGAGGTCCCTTAACGTCTTTAGACTGGCATCAGTTCGTAGAGCCACCTGAAACTCTTGGCTAGAAGCAGCCAAAAGTGACGTTAAGGTTCCAACCTCACCAGGACCCTCTGGGACCTGCTCTGGGTCCGTAACCAGTTCCGTTATCCCTCTGGGTGAAGAGGTGTCAGCAGGCAAGGTTTCATTTGCGTTCTGGGCACTCTGACTGCGGGTGACAGCACCGATGAAGGCTGTCTCCCCGGGGAATAACCACTCTTCCCCATCAGCCTGACAGGTACTACTGGCTGTGTCACTGTCCGCTGTGACACTGCTCAGCTGCATTCGACCACTGTCCTCGTGGTTCTCATGTCTGCCTCCATCTCTGTCAGCACAGACACTTGCTACCTTGGGGTTGTCCTCAGCCACGTCACCCTGCCGCGTGGCATGGCTGAGTTCCCCTGTACAAACCTCCACTTTATTACCATGCACAACATTTGTAATCACGTTCTGGATATCCGCATTCGGGTCGCATGACTTATCAACAACATTTGCATCACATGATTTAACAACATTTGCATCACATGACTGATCAACAACATTTGTATCACATGACTTTTTGGATTCGGGAGGATCATCAGGGAGAAATTGTGCAACTAATCGCCCCAGATCAGTCCCCAATAAAACATTGGTTGGTAGATGTTCATCCACCCCCACTTCCCTCCACCCCTCTCCCAGCACCCCAGTCGAGGGGAATCAGGGCCATTGGGAAGGAGTGGTGGACACCCCCCGCCAAGGCGACAGTCAGGAGTTTTCCCGGGATAAAGTTTTCAGGGGGTACCAGTTCAGGGCGGACCAGTGTTCTGTCGGCCCCAGTGTCCTTGAGCCCCACAGTGGGGGTTCCGCCTACGGTGACGGGGTGTAGGTTTTCGCAGGCCCTACCACCCGCCTTCCTTGCCAAAAGGACAGTTCCAGTGGGCCCTTGGGCCTTGGATGTGGGGTTCCTCTTCTGCCTCTCTGGGCAACCAGAGCTGAGGTGTCCAGGCAGGTTGCAGGAAAAACACCTGCGAGTGTCAGAGGTGGGCCGGGCACTGGTGGATGAAACAGGACCTACGGGAGGTCGGCTGGTAGGGGCAGGGGTGGTTGTAGTTGTCATCTTACCCCCTTTCCAGCTAGTGGTGGACGGCTTCCGCACCTCCGATGCACGGTTGGCCACATAGGCGTCGGCAATCTGGGCTGCTTTTGAGGCCTCCTTGGGCTCTCGGTCCATAACAAACTGTCGAACCTCCACAGGACAGACATGTAGGAGTTGGTCCTTCACCATGAGGTCCTTTAACTCCTCAAAGGTTGTAACGGACAGTCCTTGGATCCACTGGTCAAAGGTGCGCTGGAGCCCACCCTCCAAATCGCTGTAGCTGTCATGAGGTCCGAGCTGGAGGGTCCGGAATTTTTTTCGGTACACCTCCGGAGTCAGCTGATACTTCCGTACTAGGGCCTGCTTTATGGCCCCATAGTCTCCACTCTGCTCTTGAGGGAGACTGGCAAACGCGTCCAGGGCCTTGCCTCGCAGCCCTGGGGTTAAGTATTGTGCCCATTGTGTTGAGGGCAACTGGTACTGCAAGCAAGTCTTTTCAAATCCCCTCAGAAAGGTGTCCAAATCCCCGTCCTTTTCCATCACAAGAAAGTGCTCCGGTCGGGGCTTAAAGCTGCTGGCATTATTGGACTCACCGTTTAGTGAGGAAGATGTCTGCTGCCGGGCTTTGAGGATATTCAATTCATGGTCTCTCTGGGCTTGGCGCTCTCGCTCGGCTCTCTCAGCCTCTCGCTCGGCCTGAGCCTGGCGCTCGGCTCTCTCAGCCTCTCGCTCGGCTCTCTCTCAGCCTCTCGATATTGCTGAATGAGGCTTAGCCGTCCCTGCCGGTCATCTGCAGCGAATTGTTGTAGAGCCATCTTCAGGAAAGAGTCCATGTTGCCCCGGTCACTGCTCTGGCTTGCAGTTGATGGTGGGGGGACTCTGCAGAAGCACTATCCTGGGCTTGGCTTGCCTCCTCTTCTCCAGCACTGGGGAATGAACGTGCTCTGCGTCCCATTGTAAAAGTTCTTTAATGAGGTCTTGCCTCGTTTTGCCATAGCCATCAATCAACTTGGATCTGCAGAGTGCAGCAAGAACTTCCTTCTTCTGCTGATTGTACCAGGCTTCTGACACAGCATCCATAATTGCCAAATAAAAGATAGGATAGAAAACAAGAGAGAAGGGGAGGGGGTAACTGCTACACGTACAGTATTGTTCCAGGTATATTTAAACACTGAGTTCAATCCTCAAAACTTTTGCAAGTTTTTAGTGAAAGGGATGATTGCTCAAACCAGATCACTAATGCTTTATATATCCCACCGCTTGCCACCAATTTGTCACGAACAGCCGGGGAAGTCCCTCAGAAATCCGCAGCTGTTCACTGATTTGTTACACACGACTACTCTCTAGCGCCCCCCTTGTCTGCAGGGCCAATTTGGGTACTGCAGGACAATGCATAAGATGAGGCTGCTGAGCTGATAATGCCAAATATTGGAGGTCTCACAGCAAGGGTAAATGTATATATCCCCGATTCCTGCTAATGGAATATTTATATACCTCGGTACCCTTAATGATAGCACTCCAATAATTCTATGCAATAACAATTACGCTGCCACCAACCCAGACTTTCTACAGGTAGCTGGGAACCCGTTTCAGATAGCATAAGGCCCTTCGGGGTTTTGGATTCGTATATAAAGCATAAGGAAGGAAACTCTTAAATTTTTATATATTTAATCCGAAAATAGGCAGTGTTTAAAGAATATACAGGAATTTACAAAAGGGAACAATACACATTACGGCATAACAGTTACATAAAATAAAAGGTATAAACGTGAAAACTTACTAAGCTTGTGCCATAGAAGTGACGTCTGCTTAGGGGAGTAGGAGGGAACTCCAAGAGATGTTAGAATCGGCCAGCATCACCCTTCATGATGCCCTCCTCGTGCTGACTGAGCCCCCCAGACAGGAACTGTCTCTTATGCTCTTGCTAGCCCCCCCTTGCCTGTGACATCATTTTACAGTCACTTGTGGGCTGGGCTTGAGATGGTCACAAAGTTCCATAATTCTAGGGTTTTCCATATCTTTGCCCCTGGGTCACACAGGTGAAAGATATTAGCGTCATATTTAATATCTCGATTTTACAGTTACATTGATACCAAACACAACGCCTCTAGCACAATTTTACTGGCCAATACTAATTTGTCGTGATTCCGTCGATCTCCTCGTCAGGTGAGACGGTGCGCTGGGTTCCGCACGACGCAGGGATTCTGGCAATGTGTTTTTCATCTTTCTAGCATTAAAGTCGCACTTCAAAACCTGCTTTGGGAGTTTTCCCGCCAATATTACAAAGAATTGTCTTTCTCTGCAGCTTTTGGCTTTTCTTCTACCATCACCCAAAGTCATAAATACCTTAAGCTTCCAGGCCAATCAGATAATCGCCATGACGACCTGTGGCTGGTGAAGAAGAGGGGGATGAAGTCCTTCAACAGCTCTACATGACAAGCCCCATATATATACACCCCCCCCAACATCAGCCCCCATATATATACACCCCCCCCAACATCAGCCCCATATATATACACCCCCCCAACATCAGCCCCATATATATACACCCCCCCCAACATCAGCCCCATCTATATACACCCCCCCCCCCAACATCAGCCCCATCTATATACACCCCCCCCAACATCAGCCCCATATATATACACCCCCCCCAACATCAGCCCCATATATATATACCCCCCCCCAACATCAGCCCCATATATATACACCCCCCCCCAACATCAGCCCCATATATATACACCCCCCCCCAACATCAGCCCCATATATATACACCCCCCCCCAACATCAGCCCCATATATATACACCCCCCCAACATCAGCCCCATATATATACACCCCCCCCAACATCAGCCCCCATATATATACACCCCCCCAACATCAGCCCCATATATATACACCCCCCCAACATCAGCCCCATATATATACACCCCCCCCCAACATCAGCCCCATCTATATACACCCCCCCCCAACATCAGCCCCATCTATATAAACCCCCCCAACATCAGCCCCATATATATACAACCCCCCCCAACATCAGCCCCATATATATATACCCCCCAACATCAGCCCCATATATATAAACCCCCCCCCCCAACATCAGCCCCATATATATACACCCCCCCCAACATCAGCCCCATATATATACACCCCCCCAACATCAGCCCCATATATATACACACCCCAACATCAGCCCCATATATATACACCCCCCCAACATCAGCCCCATATATATATATATATATATATATATACACACCCCCCAACATCAGTCCCATATATATACACCCCCCCCAACATCAGCCCCATATATATATATACTCCCCCCCCAACATCAGCCCCCATATATATATATATACATCCCCCCCAACATCAGACCCATATATATATACATCAGCCCCCATATATATATACACCCCCCCAACATCAGCCCCATATATAAACACCCCCCCAACATCTGCCCCATATATATATATATATATATATACACCCCCCCAACATCAGCCCCATATATATATATATATATACACCCCCCCCAACATCAGCTCCATATATATATATATATATATATATATATATATATATATATATATATATATATATATATATATATATATACTATATATATATATATATATATATATATATATATATATATACACCCCCCCAACATCAGCCCCATATATATAATATACACACCCCAACATCAGCCCCATATATATATTTATATATACACCCCCCAACATCAGCCCCATATATATATTTATATATACACCCCCCAACATCAGCCCCATTTATTTATACACCCCCCAACATCAGCCTCATATATATATAATATATAATATATATACCACCCCAACATCAGCCCCCATATATATTTACACCCCCCCAACATCAGCCCCATATATATTTACACCCCCCAACATCAGCCCCCATTATATATACACCCCCCCAACATCAGCTCCATATATATACACCCCCCCAACATCAGCTCCATATATATACACCCCCCCAA
>NC_134358.1:551597154-551600108 GCF_048569485.1 Anomaloglossus baeobatrachus | reverse complement strand
GATGTTGGGGGGGTGTATATATATATATAGGGCTGATGTTGGGGGGTGTATATATATATATATATATATATATATATATATATATATATATATATATATATATATATATACACCCCCCCCAACATCAGCCATATATATATATATATATATATATATATATATATATATATATATATATATATATACCCCCCAACATCAGCCCTATATATATATATATATATATATATATATATATATATATATATATATATATATATATATATATATATATATATACACCCCCAACATCAGCCCTATATATATATATATATACACCCCCCAACATCAGCCCTATATATATATATATATATACACCCCCCAACATCAGCCCCATATATATATACACACCCCCCAACATCAGCCCCATATATATATATACACACCCCCCAACATCAGCCCCATAATATATATATATATATATATATATATATATATATATATATATATATATAAATATGGGGCTGATGTTGGGGGGTGTATATATATATGGGGCTGATGTTGGGGGGTGTGTATATATATATATATATATGGGGCTGATGTTGGGGGGTGTATATATATATATATATATATATATATATATATATATATATATATATATATATATATATATATATATATATATATATATATATATATATATATATATATATATATATATATATATATATATATATATATATATATATATATATATATATATATATATATATATATATATATATATATATAGCTGATGTTGGGGGGTGTGTATATATATATATATATATCCCCCAACATCAGCCCTATATATATATATATATATATATATACACCCCCCCAACATCAGCCCTATATATATATATATATATATATATATATATATATATTATATAGGGCTGATGTTGGGGGGGTGTATATATATATAGGGCTGATGTTGGGGATAGATATATATATATATATATATATATATACACACCCCCCAACATCAGATATATATATATATATATATATATATATTATATATATATATATATATATATATATATATATATATATATATATATATATATATATATATATATATATATATATATATATATATATATATATATATATATAATATATATATATATATATATATATATATATATATATATACACCCCCCAACATCAGCCCCATGTATATACATATACACCCCCCAACATCAGCCCCATGTATATACATATACACCCCCCAACATCAGCCCCATGTATATATATATAAGTCCAACGCTCTTCAATATTTACATCAATGAGCTGGCTGCTGCTCTGGAATCTTCACCTGCTCCAGGTCTCACACTCCATGACGCCCAGGTGAAATTCTTGCTCTATGCAGATGACCTACTGCTGGTGTCACCAACCGAGAAAGGTCTCCAAGACAACCTACAAATTTTGGAGAAATTCAGCTCCACATGGGCACTACCGATCAATCTAAAGAAAACCAACATCATGGTGTTCCAGAAGAGAAAAAGAAGATTTGACCAGCATCCTTCATTTGTCCTAAACGGCTACACTCTAACAGGAACAGACAAATACACCTACTTGGGCCTGGAAATTCACCAGTCAGGGAGCTTCAAACAAGCCATAGAGACCCTGAAAAACAAGGCCTGCAAAACCTTTTATGCCATCCGAAGGACATTGTATCATCTGAAGCCACCAGTGAGGGTCTGGCTAAAAATCTTCGATTCCATCATTGCCCCAATCCTCCTGTATGGCAGCGAAGTCTGGGGCCCTCACACTTACCCAGATTGGTCAAGGTGGGATTCCAGCCCAACAGAAATATTCCACCTGGAATTCTGTAAGCACCTTCTCCAGGTCCATCGAAGCACCTCCAACAGCGCCTGTCGAGCTGAGCTGGCAGATTCCCTCTACACCTAGCAGCTCTGAAGAGGTCACTATCATTTCAGGCTCACCTACAGAGAAGCAATCCAAGCTCCCATCACACAAAGCTCTGATATATATACGTGGGCCAGATGAACCAGGACCCCTGGCACAGCTCTCCCAAACCCAACTGGACAAAATAACCAATCACAGCAGCCTGACAAGAACCAGAATCAGGAAGATGGTAGACGAGGGCCAGGAGAGGTATGTCAGTGACTGGAGGACCGACATCAACACCTCACAGAAACTGACCACGTACCAGAGACTACAGAGAGACTACAGACTGGCCCCATATCTGGAGAAACTCCCGGACCCCAGAGACCGCAGGACCCTGAGCCGATATAGACTCAGTGCCCACAGTCTAGCCATCGAATCCGGCCGACACAAGCAGAGCTACAAGCCCAGGGAGGACAGACTGTGCCAACACTGTGACCTGGAGGCCCTGGAGGATGAAACCCACTTCCTGCTACACTGCACCAAGTACTCAGCAGTGAGGGACACTCACTTCAGGAGACTCTCCCATCTCTTCCCGGATTTCAGCTCCATGAAGGAGGAAGAGAAAATATATATCCTGCTGGGGGAAGAAGAGAGCGCAGTGGAGATAGCAGCGCGGTATGTGAGCGAATGTCATAGACTTCGAGAAAGAGAACTATGATAAGCCATGGACTTCCATAGCCCCCCATCCCAGATGTGGCCCCCCAATCCCCACCCTGGATATGCCCCATCCACCGTTACCACAGTCCCCACCGTGGATATGCCCCATCATAAGCCATGGACTTCCATAGCCCCCATCCTAGAAGTGCCCCCACAGTCCCCACCCTGGATGTGCCCCATCCATCCTTCCTACAATCCCCACCCACCATCCCCACAGCCCCAGCCCCTAATGTACACTTGCTTTGGCAAAACTAATTTGTATTTGGTCCTGCCAATAAAGCTTATTTGATTTGATTTGATTTATATACACCCCCCCAACATCAGCCCCATATATATATACACCCCCCCATATATATATATAT